>NW_014333644.1:18583-83904 GCF_000341935.2 Cephus cinctus | reverse complement strand
GGGGGCCGGGGGGGGGGGGGGGTGTGTGTGACGAAGTATCGCAACAGTCATGGATGGTTCATAACTGTAATTGCATAGGAAAGACCGGTCGACTGCAACTAAGAACTTAGATAAAAAGGCAGACAAGATGCCAGACGCTATCGAAGATAAAATTCGCCTGGTCCTGGATGGGCAAATTTTAAGCGACAGCGACGAGCTTTGTGATTTCACTTTAGCTCAGCAAAACGAAGCTATCGGTAATTATTTAATATCTCTATTTATTTTATTTTTCATTAACTATAATTTAACGAAATTATAATTTATAAAGTAATAATTCTTTCTCAGACCACAAAATAGCATTACTCATATCGTGTGTCATTACTTATAACTGTATTTGAATTCTTTCTGTAGTCTCTCAAGCATAAGAATGCTACATGCTATTCTAATATTTGTTTGCAATATTTTTAAATAATCTGTACAATTATATTGCATTTTGTCTTTTCACAGACTATGTGATTTGTCATATATTATATTGACATTGGAATGCTTGGCAATGTAACCATAGTATGACAGTATGGTAGAGTCTATGATATTTCTATATAGTTATGTGAGACTTTCCAGTTTTTTTTTCTTTTTTCTCCTAGAGGCGAAAGGAATCCAGCCTACTGCCAGTTCAACCTACATTCCTATCTGCCATAAGACAGTAACTTATGTGGTAGCTGCAGTACTCTTTAATAATAATCATGAAGTATTAATGATGCAGGAAGCAAAGGCTTCCTGTGCAGGGAAATGGTACCTACCTGCAGGTCGGGTAGAACCGAATGAAAACCTTGTAGATGCTGTAAAGCGTGAAGTTTTAGAGGAGACAGGATTAATAATGGAGCCAACATCTCTAATAATGGTTGAATGTGCAAGTGGTTCTTGGTTCCGGTTTGTTATGACTGGACATGTAACTGGAGGAACTTTAAAGACTCCGGAACAAGCTAACAGTGAATCTTTACAAGCTTGTTGGGTTAATAACGTTGAAGATCTCTCATTGAGGTCAAATGACATCATTCCATTGATTCAGAGAGGCCGAGACTATTTAACAGGTATTGCTGCACCATGGCATCCTTGTTTATTACCAATGACCAAACCTAGAACAAAACTGTACTTACGGCTCATTGTTTGTATTAAAAAAAAAGCTACGTGAGTAATATTTTATATATGCACAATCACTTCATGCCTTAATACTTGATTATATAAAAGCTTCCTATATTACAGGAATAGATTACATGTTTTGATTTCTGAAAAGACTGCACTTCACTTGCCGATATGTGAAATAAATCCAAACCGTAATCTTCACTCGACACTACACAAATTCATGGTGGTAAGTGCGAATCTGTGATAACTAATTGTCAAGCTAAGAAGGCCAATGGTTATATTATTTTGATTTCTTTTTCAATTAGGAAATTTTTGGAGACAATGTTGCGCAACACAGGCCGCACGGTTTATTCTCCGTGGAATTTAGCGGCGGTGAAGGTGGAGACGGACTCTGTTTCACACTTTTAGTATCATTCAGACCGCCATTAGAAGAAGTTCCTATCATTGGAAAATATGTATGGCACGAACTTCCACAAAATTTGGCAGAATCATTGACAGCTCGGTTGCCTCGAAATATGACAATACCATTAAATGTAGTACGTTAACCCATTCGAATGAAAAAATCTTTTCAGATGACAACATGACGAATCGAAGATTAGTGAGGTATTGTTAAAGTTGTAAGAAAATGTTGGTAATCTTTTACGAAAATTTTAGATTAGTGATATCTCTTTGATTCTCAAATTTCTCAATCAGCACGTTCTAAAATTTGTAATAGCAAACAGCTTTTACTTTACAATTTAAACTCGTGCAAACTCCATTCTGCTACTTATTTGTTTGGGAGTGTAAATATCCATTAGAATTTCATTTCTATGCGAAATTGAATAATTAATTGAAGTATATTGTAAGATATTCTAATAATATTTGTATATAAGAAACAATTATTTTCACGTGCTTACATTGGCGAATTTTTTTGTAATTTGTTGACTTAATTTATTACATTTGCATTTATTTTATATTCATATTTTTTATCACATGACAAGAAAATTTTTAAAAATAAATTTTTTGTACAAATTGTCATGCCATTTTATAATCAAATATTTTTATATTTATATGTGATTCATAGAATGCATTATTATTTTTAAACTTTGTAAGATTTACGTAAAACTTTGCGTGAAAGTTTTACTTCATAGACACGATACAACATCGGATAGTATTTATTATGATTATATTTCAATGTGGTTAGGTATAACTAACACCATGAAATGATTACCATTCCCAAATAATATATTATTAGAATGTATTTGTTATTGTCTCTATATTTTTTATAATTTTGAGAAAATATATTGAAATAAAAGTATAAAATTCACTGAAATCCTAAAGGCAAGTAATGAGTAATACCAATGACATCCATAGGAAATAATTTATTTTGCAGTAGAAAAAGATCAAAAACACTACAAAGTTATACTTACAAGCTAAAGAGTTTTCAACAGTCTATTGTGCAGCGCTATTTATGGAAGCCTGAGCTTTCTCCTGGAAAATCTGTTCGGCCCTGTAAACCTTCCAACACACCAGATAATCTCTGGCTAACTTGAAGAGAGTGTAATAATTCGTAACCAAAAGAAGCGTCATCGAGAGTATCTGGTACCACTCGATAGTCCTTAATAAAATAATCAACTGTACAGCAACCAATAGAAGCTGAAATCCCAGGAGGGTGCAGATTAGCATAGTAGGATTGCTAAATAAAGCCTGAAACATATCAAACTGTCAGACAAAAGACTTGTTTGTTTCTAAATTTATTTGATTTACACTCGTATCTTACATGAAATCTATGATGACTCGAGTTTCCTGGTTCAGCTGCAGTACAAAGTCCTTCAGAACGGTACAGTTCTTTATTATGTTTTACCAAGGAACCATGAGGCCAGAGAATTGAATCATTCCACATTTGCGTAGGGATGTGGTTGTTGCGGCCCTCAACTTTGGTCCATTTCCCTAAATGAAGTGCAGCACGATGAAGAACATCACAGTACCTAAAGAAATTCAGTTTTCAATAATTACATTGATTTTGAATACATGAAATTGAGATGATTAATGATCTGATGAATGTATTTGATAGTTCTTACCTTACCGGGTACGCCTGAGCAAAATGGGCGCTTAGCCTTCCAAGCCAGAAGAGCACGATATGTTGTACGACCCAGGTGACATTAAAGTGTAGGTGAGGCGGCACAAAGATGACTGGTGCAATTCCGCAGACGTAAGCTGTGCCCGAAGATGCGAATAAGGCACGTTTCAGTCTGCGATTGAAGTCCGAGCGTAGGCTGGACACTTCAGCTCGGATGGCAGGTGCACTCAGAGAACAGTTGTGCAAGGGCTTGTCTGTACGTGGATGAAAAATTCTTCATCAACTTTTACAAGCTGTCAGGAACATCAAGGTGGTTGATAACTTTCAACGGCGTTACCGAGCAGGAATTTTGTTTTGCGATCTTCCTTCACATAAAGCGGCACTGTTGAAATGTCGAAGAATGGTCCAATGCTCACACCAAACATCAGGAAGTAGACAGAAATACTTCTGGAAGTAATGGGATAAATCTGACGAGAGGTGGTAATTACAACCAAAACACGTGGATACTTCATTATGTCAGGTGATTTTCCTATATTTAACTATATTTAAAAAAAATACGAACGGATAGCAGAAATAGAAGACCTTCATCGTGTTGTGTCGTTCGCTCATGTAATATAAACACCAAGAAAGTACTCCAATCACAATCACGAGTAGAAATATCCTGAAAATACAATAAAAGCAGGTCATTCCTGCTGTATGTATTTATGAATTATATTATTCTTAAGTACTTATTACAATATAATGGCAACCTCATTATTCTTTGTGCAGCAGGCAACCAACGGGCAGGTGAGACAGTATCTATCATTCTGCGCAACAGTGCATAAATTAGTCGCCTTGCAAGCATCGTTGCAATGAATATGAGCAGGTATGGGTCCACAAGATAAAAATTCTGTAAGAAAATTTCTTTTTCAGTAGTAAGTATAGACAGAATCAGTTTTAAAATATAATTTTTTAATACAATACCATTGTATATTCATTGTATGATTGTGGCAACCACCAAACTGTCCTATACAAATTAAGAAGTTGAAGAGAAGCTGCTATCGCAGAGACTGCCAAAGACAAAGCCTCGAACATCAATTGGCTGTCTACTGGAACTGAAGGAATAGGAACATGTTTTGGGGCTAATGGTCGACTGCCAATCGATTCTCCGGATTTCTTTTCTTCAGTGACCCCTGTTGTCAAATTGCTGGGTGCGCTACCATTTCCTGATGAATTATTGCTTGCACCTGATTGTATTCGAGCTCCAGAGTTACCTCTGCCTCCAGGGTTCCGGCGGCCCCCTGGCATTGTGCTTTCTTTGGTATCTGTTGAAGTCACCTGTATAGTGAATTAATTAGTTATGTAATTATCCATTATAATCTATGTTATAATATTACATAAATATCAATGGACTGGAACAGTGCATTATATTGGAATTTTACAATAATAAATTTTACTATAAAAAAGTTCACTAATATTTATATATTGCTTTAAGAAATCTGAAAATACGTTTCATACAAACAGAACAAAATCATTTAACTTCACAGTATTTACGTAATAGGTTACGACAGACATGATACACACTCCGAAAAAATATTGACGGAATAGTTAGAAAAAAACCAGTTAATTTACCTAAGTAATCACTGTAATTACTTGAAACAAAAATTTAAACACTGTAAATTTTAGTAATGAGAATCGATTAATCAATGTCTCCGTAATACCTATTACACGCTCTCTTGTACATTACGAAAAAGCTCAACATCGATCAGCTGTTTCAACAAACTGACAAATTCGTGTTATCAGACATGCCAACTTAATAGATCAAAACTTTTCAATTACAAGAAATTTATACATATACAAACAAGATGCCTGTATCTTATTCATTTATATACGGGTATACGGCTATACATACAAAATTGACACAGCGTAAACTCTTTCATCTTTTGAAACTTTACGAACCGTGCCTATTTTGGTCCATCAAATTTCAGCACGGTTTCAAGGGAGGAATATGGCTAAAATTTAGGGGCAAATGTAGTATTTAGAATGGTGACTTTACAGCAAGAAATGATTATTTTAAAATAGAATCATTTATTTTTTTTGCAAGTTCCTTGATTAAAAAACCTATAACTTTTCAAGGAACCACTTTTCCGCTAACTCAAAGGTTAACACTGTTTCCCTCAATTGGAACGTTAAATTCAATATCCAATATCCAGTGCAACTGTGCGGTACGAGTACCTACGATCTTATATAAACTCATTTTTCCCCCCAAAAGTATATGCTGAAAAGTAATGTGCTGAAAATAAAACAAAGAGACGTTAACTCACAGAAATTTTTTAGCGATACCTACGATGCACCGGGTGACTCAACGTCTCTTCTCCGCTTCATTTTCAACACAGAATGCAAATACTTTTGAGAAAGGAATGAGTTTGTATCAAATCG
This sequence comes from Cephus cinctus, assembly GCF_000341935.2. Lineage (NCBI taxonomy): Eukaryota > Metazoa > Arthropoda > Insecta > Hymenoptera > Cephidae > Cephus > Cephus cinctus. Next base: position 78,305 of record NW_014333644.1, on the reverse strand, counting down.
TAGATTCTCATATCGCACAATTGTACTGGGATATTGGAAATTGAATTTAGCCTTTCAATTGAGGGAAACAGTGTATTAACCTTTGAGATAGTCGACAAATGATTCCTCTAAAAGTTACAGATTTTAATCGAGGAACAAAAAAAAGGAATAAAATGTATGATTATATTTTTAAAAAAGCTTTTCTTGCTGTAACATCGCCATTCTGAATACTACATTTTCCCTTATATTTTCCCACGTTTTCCCCTCGAAACCATGCCATTTTTATAAGAAACTATTTTCGATTAAACCTTTGGTTTGTAAGATATTGTAATGATTCATTAAAACTGGGACATCCTGTATATACAGACGCATTGTTGGGTATCCGGCTCATGGTCATTTATGGAGCGTGAAAAAGTTTTCGAAATGTTTTTCATACTAACCCATAAGATTTATCTTAGCTAAAATTACTTTCTGTGCAGTTATGCTACTCTATAGTTTTCTATAAGCAGAGTATATTGTGTAAGCGATGAAAATCAGCTTACAATATCGTTTACACATAACGCCTACCTAACAACATCAATTTACGAGATTATACGTGTTCTTCATGAAATTCTCAGTTAAGTTTGAAAATGTTTTGTATCGTTGAAAATAATTAAGAAAAAGCAGTGCCATTGAATGACTTCATGTGATTGATCAGCTCATAATTTTTGTTGGTGTCTTATTTACCAAAGAATCAGTCAACTTTACTTCTTATTTAGCTAACAATAGTTTTGTATGGTAACCGGAAGTAGCTTTCACGCTTTGTATCTTATCACGTGCCATGTTGTACAGTCAATAGCTTAATCAGTTGCTCTCCATATGTATATGTGTACGTATTCTGCTAGTGTTTTTCCATCTGCCATGTCTAATTTTTAAAAGAAAATGTAAACAAATTTTTTCTTATATACAATTCTTTCACGGAGATGAGAGTTGATGTAAGCTAAAAATTTAGTTGAATCGAATACACGAAATATTAAAACATGAGTAGAGAGCATTCTAACGAATAGTATAACGAATTTACTGTTTAAAAAGACGTAGAGTAGGCCAAATTAATATTCAATTCATTAAATCTCTTAACAGCCGTACAGTCAGCGTTCATAAATATCCTACAGAATTGTACAGATGTTATAATGAAAACTCGTAAAGTGCCCTTTCTGATATAAACGTCCCATACAGCACAAACAATTTATTTGGGTTTTGAAACATTGCTGAAACGTAATAAGCAGATTGATATGTTTCAGTAATATTTCAAAAATAAATCTGAATGTTTTGTGCTGTATGGAGTGAGACACAATATCAAAACTCTGTAAAGAGAATTGTTATAACCCTACGATACAAACAAACAAGTTCCTTTGAAGTTTTTCCAATTAAATTATTTATCAAAGTACCTAATTTTTGCAAATTGAATAACAAATTTGTTCAAACAAATCCAATATTAATCCAATTTTTCTAATGCTTTATTTATCAACATATTTTCAATATACTTCATCCCTAAAAACCTGACCTTGTAGTTATACCTTCTTGGTGGAAGTTTCATGGCTCCCGACCTCCTCGAGATCCCTGTTCAGGCAAGTTAGGGTCGGAGGTCGTCTAGGATAAGCAAGAGGTCGCCATCTGCGTCTTCTGCTTACAGCTGTGCTAGGAATCCCTGTGTTACCCTGGCCACCGTTGAACCACCAGACCCTGTTAACGCTCCACATCGCCAAAAGGCCCAGAGCCACTGGTAGAAGGACCAGAAACGGATTGGTCTCCTGGTGCTTAGCATTCTCACCGGCAGCTGCTCTCTCCCAAGGCTGCATGGACGTTCAATGCCACGAATGTTCATCGGAGTTGTCACAATGGGAATACAAATGCAACGATCGTTCACTGGGATAATCAATTCACGCTTTCCATATGGTAACAGCTACGGGAATTGCGTGAATTAATACGCGCGTGAATCTTCTGTTATGTGTAGTGAAACTGCCAGGCCGCCTGCTGCCCACGCTGATTTCAGATTACGACTGGAGTGTGCTAAGCTTCGAATCCCCACCTTTGATTTTGTTGCCTTCTCTGCCTGTCTTGATATCCCAAGCAGCCTTCTCTCCCTCGCTCATGTGCCTGACTGTCCTTCTGCCCATCATCGTTTACTTCTTTGCTCTTATACTCGCTGGCGCTCCTTTTCCCTTTTTCTGTTTTTATATGTTTTTTCTCAATTTCTTTTTAGGTCGTTTCTTCACTTTGTTGACGAAACGTTCCTCCTGGTAAACCTAATTTTGAGTCATGTGCAATTCTTCTTGGTGGGGCATCGAATGACCCGGATGGAATTGAATTTGACTATTCTCTCGAATATTCTTATCTTATATGGCATACATGAAAGAGATCATAAATTAAGAAAAGGTACGGGAACGTTATATGATAGTTAGAAAGTAGTTTTATTTTTTATGTTGTAAGTTTATATAAAGTACTAGAAATTCAACCGATTGGTATAGATTCATTTTTTGCAATTAACAATTTTTTAGTAAATGCAAATAAGAATGAAAGGTTTTGATCAACTTTCCAATAATCAAAATGAATAATAAATTAATATAAAATCAAAATAATAATAAGAAAATCAATATTTATAAAAACTTCCCATGCCGGGAATCGAACCCGGGCCTGCTGGGTGAAAGCCAGCTATCCTAGCCACTAGACCACATGGGAGTTAAACGTTTAAAAATGAATATCTTATTTTATTAAAATTGATTAACATTAATTTATTTATTCTTTAATAATTAAAAAAATTAGTAATATACCTACAAGCAATTATGAAACTTATTAATATGTACGCTGTAATTTATCTTTATAAAAAGGTTAAAGTTTTTATTAAAATATCTCATCACGCAACTGGCGCTCCCCGTGTCTAGCAGATGAATTAAAGATGTTTTTAAGTCTGCAGTGCATATAACATAACATAACCCAACGACAAGAATACTTTTTGTAAATAGATACTTTTCATGTTTGTTTGGAAATTTGCCCTTTACGTTTTATAGAGATCTTAAACATGGATGGTCTGAACGTTCTAATAGCTATTGGTCTTATTCACTGTTCATTATTCTTCTTTGATACATTTTTTAGGGTGAGAAATAATTCTTTTTTTAGTATATTATGATCGTATTACCGGTATAATGTAAGCTAGTATCAATAATGTGTCCGATTCTATTTCAGTCGTGCTCTCATTACCCTTACTTATATTTTCTGAAGAATACAGGCTTGGAGATTCAAGTCCTGCGAGTAAAATGGTTTACAACTGCTTTTAATCGAACTATAGTACGATGGGGAATGGAGCGATCAAGATTTTGGTCTGCTTGGTTTAATGCTGGTGTAATAATAAGCATTATTCTTCTTCCTGTTGCTTTGTTTCTTGTGGTTAAAACAACAATAGATGCTTGGTTCAATGGTTCATCTGGATCTGAATCGGTTCATGTATTGGAACCAATGGTATTGATTGTCATTCTTTTATTTATTATACTTATCACAATGGATAATTATTATTTGTTTTTTTTTTACTATGCAGCTACCTGGTGTAAATTTACCACTTAATGAAATTGGTTATTATGCGATTACATTTGCTGTATGTAGTATTGTCCATGAACTGGGACATGCATTGGCTGCTGCTAGAGAGGATGTTCAACTATTTGGATTGGGCTTACAAGTAGCTTTCATCATCCCATTTGCTTTTACATATATTAGCTCAGAACAACTTGCTACTTTACCAGTACGTAACCAGCTAAGAGTTCTGTGTGCTGGAATTTGGCACAACATTGTATTAGCTATTGGAGCAGCTATAACGTTGATATTGACTACGTTTCTGTGGTCCCCATTATTCACAGTTGGTCAAGGTGTTTCAGTAAAGGCTATATCACCTGTAAGTTACTAGATTATCATATTCATTATTTCATTTACTGAGGTGCATTCAGAAACCTTACTCTGGATAATTTTATCACATTACATCTTTCTTTACCAGCATTATTACGAGAAACATACAACGATACCAGATTACACTTTATTAAAGTTTCTGAATGTATTCCTGATCTTTCTTCTTCATCGTTATTGTAATACTTTGTCATGAGTAACAATCTGTGATCATCTTTGTTATTTAGACATAGTATTACTTTGTTCTATGTTAATTCCTTCATCTAGTATATTCTGGGAAGTTGAACAGTCTGTTCTATGAACAGAATTCGCCTCTTCTGGGACCATCAGGTCTTCTACACCAAGACACGATATATCAGCTAAATCATTGTTCTATAGAGGATGGAAATGATTGGTACAATTGCATTTTGGAAGCTATTCGGCAACCGACACCTGGATACTGTATCGCGCAATATCTTATTCAGGTAACATTTCAAATACTTAATAATTTTTCTGGTAAATGATATTACGTTAAAACCCTCATAGGAACACGATGAAACCGTTCCGGCAAGACAGACGTCCAACAGTGCCATTAATTGCTGCAGTGCTGATAGTGAAGTTCGTGGGAGTTTGTGTTTCGAATACATAGAAGGACCACAAGCTGCACCATTACAACTGCCACTCCATTCTTGCCTCCCTGCACGTGTAATAGTGGAAGGTTCACAACGATTCTGTCAAATGAATTTCCATTGTACACCACGTGACACGCATTGCATGAGGCCGTCTTTAGACAATATCACTAAAGTAATATAGAAAAAATTATACCGCCAAAAAACTACCTCAAGATGGAGCATTTACAATGACTCATTCTTTTGCTTATAGGTAGTACAGATAAAAAGAAGAAACGGAAAGGATGTACTATTCTTTGGCTATCCAGGAGATATTTCGCGAACGGTTGATGTATCCGATTGGATTCCAAAATATTCTTTCCTGAGTTCAGAACTACCGGAATCTTTGGCATTGCTATGCAAGTATATAACTGTCTTCTCAGCTGGATTGGCGATTGTGAACGTCGTGCCCTGTTTTTATTCCGATGGACAGAATATTACGACCACTTTGACACAATATCTCTTGCGTTCAAGAGTACGTCACAAAAGTGTACGACACGCAATCGCCCTAACGATAACATGTGCCGGTACTGTGCTACTCGGCGTGAGTCTTGTATACGCGCTTGTAAATAAATTACTATAGTTTACAAGACTATGTGTATATATTTCATATAATGTATCATTTACAAAGTGGCCTTTTTGTATTGTCTAAAAAAAAGAGGAACTTAACATCACTTGGTCAACTTGAGATTTCTTCTGAGCTCACGCAGCGAATTCTCTCCGTGCACTATCAGGGATTTGATGGCAAACTGTAAAATGAGATAGTGGCATAAGTTAGTATGCGACGTCTATCACTCCGGCAAGTACTCACTTCGTCAGTAACGTTTCTGTTAGCTCTAAAGTCTCTTCTGGCCCAGTCCCGCAAATATTCTCTGTCTGTTTTGTCAGGAACTTGTCTTATACTTCTCATAATATTTCTGTAGAGCTTCAGCACATCTTGATAGACCATAAACTGCAATTGTTCGTCATATAGGTTACGTCGTATTATAAAAGTAATTCAGGTTTCCTAAAAAAGAGATTAACCTGTTTCAGGCTCATAGCGGATTTCGGTAATTTGATAGACATATCAAGTGCTATATAGGGAGGCAATTCAAGGCTTATAATTATATATTAACAGTGAAACACGATAAAAAATCCCAAAGGAGAGTTCAGAATTTAAAATGGCGTGTTCGTAGAGTGATCAGACGGATTAGGCACACTTTTGTATCTTGCCGACCAATCATATTGACAAGGTAAACGAATGCGCGGCGCCATATTAGATGTGACGCCTGCCTAGCTGCGTAGTAGAACTGCGCTGTAGTACAAATGTGTCAAGCCGTGCGGTGTCACTTGCCGGATTCCTGTTATCATTTTTTATCAAGTCTTCATAGTAGGTGGATCGTCTGAATTGTGAACCGAAATAATGGCGGATACGACAGTGGATGCTACACGACGCCTTAATGTCAAAAAACAAACCCTGGATGACGCCTACGCAGCGCCTGCCAATTTCCTTGAGATCGACGTGATCAACCCAATCACTCACGGGGTTGGCAAGAAACGTTATACCGATTATGAAGTCCGCATGAGGGTAGGTCGATTACTCAACTCTTTCCATTATGCCATGAACTTTTCTAGAATCTCTCAATTTTTCTCGGAAATACCTAGTTATTGGTGATACTTTAGAATAACTGGAATTTACGAGGATATCATTGCTTATCTCATGGTGAATGAGAATCATTGCAGAAGTATAGCGTAATTTATTCAAAAATCTCTTTTGAAATTTCCTTTATCCGTTTTTCACTATGACATTTTGGAAATTGCCATTGTTTTATTATATGATTTAAATTTTTCAAAGGAGAATTTGGCACGAACTAGATTAAATCTATTTCTTTACTTATAATCATTACTTTGTTTAACATAATGACTCTTCATCAGTGACAGATCATTATAGTACTTAAATTACACCTCTGTTAGTCACTTTTTTCGGCAAAATTTATAATTCAGTATAAATATAATTCCTATGTATATCTTTTAGAACATTGTTATTGGAACAGTGTCAAATAAGAATTTACTATTGTTTGCATACAATATTGCTAGTAAAGAAGATGAATATTATTAGGGTGTATATATATGTGTAGAATCAGTTTTATATTTTCTAAACGAAGCTGCTGGCACATGGACAGACGTTATAAGAGTAATAGCAGTCATGTGGCTTCTGAACACAGCAGTGAATACTTGACCTTCATTAATAAATCCTAATGATTGTAAAACTAAGACCATTACTACAATCTGTTTCAGACTAACTTACCTGTGTTCAAAGTTAAGGAATCTAGTGTGCGAAGACGATATAGTGATTTTGAATGGTTGAGAAATGAATTGGAACGAGATAGCAAGGTGAGTCTTTAAATTTATATAATAAAAAAACAAGTTAAATAGTATTAGTATATTTTATGATATCCTGTGTTTAGTATATACTAATATAATTATAGACATAGTACGTATAGATAATAGTTTGGTGTATTTTCTTAGTTAATGGTCTATCATTATTTTGTAGATTGTTGTACCACCTCTACCAGGGAAAGCATGGAAACGACAAATGCCTTTCAGAGGAGATGATGGTATATTCGAAGAAGATTTTATAGAGGATCGCAGGAAGGGTTTGGAACTTTTTGTGAACAAGTGAGTATCTAATTGGCCTATGATCTATTGTTCATAATTGATTGAAGAAATTGAATACTCTACATAATTTCTTACCAATGAAATTTTTATTATACATTTTTTCTGCATTACAGAATTGCTGGACATCCTTTAGCTCAAAATGAACGATGCCTGCATATGTTTTTGCAAGAGCCTGTAATAGACAAGAACTACGTGCCAGGAAAAATACGAAACACGTAAAAGTAAGGCTGTTGCGCCTTCTGAGTCTGTCCTTCATTCCCGTTAAAAGAAAATTGAAAAATTCTGCCGATCTCATCACAAATCGTGTTTTAAAAGAAATCTTTAATTATGAATTTTACATTTAAATGGGTTGCGAGTGAGGGCTTATTCGAGAAAGAGAAAAATCAGGTACTCGTTACGGTTGCTTCGAATGATTCGCCTTGAGATAAATGTAAATCAGGAGAAGGGGCTGGCTATCTGGTTAATACGATTGTGATAACAAGATCGTTTCCGTTGTATCGTGATAGAACAAGAAAAAACATTTCCTCTGTTAGTACTTTACGGTCCCATTTTATATAATAGAATAAACGAAACAGGAAAATATTTTGAATTTCGTCGTGTACGAATTGAAAATGTTCATTTGGCCATGTTTTCATGTCTGTTTCAATGCTCTCTTTTACAATATCTTTCACTTTGTCTCACTCACGTTTTCTTATATCTCATTAGAAGGGAAAATTTTCAAATTGACGGGGTTTTTTTTCATAAGAATGTATTGATTCGTATACAAATTTCGAATCTAAGTGAATTCCTCTTACGGAGCACTGCTATATATATTTATATATAACTAGTAAATTGTCAAATTTCGTTGGCGAAACGAAAGTATAGGGAAAAAAAAAAAAAAATACAATCTCAGGTCTCGCCGAGCGAAACCAATCCCGCATAAGTCGAGGCGGTTTATATCGTTGAAAGGAATAAATCGTGACAGAGTATGACGGATACGTCTTGACGTAGGATTTGTATAAAACAAAAAAGAATGATATATGGAGAAATACGTAATAACGTATCGTAATAATATGAGTAACATGCCCGTTACATGTTTTTTGATCGTTTGCTTTCGTATGAAGGTTTCAAGGAATTGCTGTGATCGATTTGATTATTTTTTATACATCCGGCTGAAACATAAGGACAACTGTAACAACAGCAACAACAACAAAGTAATTATAGTCATAGAAAGGGAATCCGATCTGTCAGTATAAATTGTATCTACCTTGGCGTACAGTCCTTTTAAGCATCTTTCACCTAAACACTATGAAAAGTATTCGGAAGCATGACGATTAGTATTAGTTACGTACGTAAAAGGTAATAATCATAATTGTATTCGTAGCACATAACGAGAACCGATTTCTGCGTAATTTGTATATTATGTTGTTTGTCACATTTACCACGTTTTTCTCTCATCTTTTCTTTGTCTACTTACTATATTTTTGAAAGATCTGTCAGGCACGTCCCTGGAGTCGCAAGTATATCGTATTGTGGTATGCATATGTATATTCTCACAATGCAATATAGCGAGATATAAATAAAAAGGATATTAATAATTTTTATGGACTTTTCATTCGTATAGTTAGATTTTCCCACTCAGTAATTCTTATACGTTTTGGATCAAGATAAAGACAAAGTTTATTTTAAATACAGCTTATTGCAAATTCATCGCAGATATATTACATTCATTTTCTGTTTCTTCTTTATACTTCTTCTTGTCTTTCTGTAATTTACTATTTCTCATTTACGTTTTATTTTTTAAAACGCTATGAACAGTGTACATTGCTACGATCATTGACTCATAATACAATAGTATGTAATAGTTGTATTATATTTTGCTTAGGCTACTAATTCAGACAAATACTATAGACAGTATGGTACAATAGAATTATTTCGAGATTAGGAGAAAATTCAAAATTGCACCGTTAAGTCATCGATTTTCAGAAGCACTTTGTCATTGCTTTTTTCACTTTTAGTTAAGGAACAGATGGCGTCATGATTTTTAATTTTTCTCACAAGTAAAAAGAAAAAGGAGAGAAGGGTACGTAAATATAAACTTTACATGGGATAATATTTGGCCTTAGTAGCGTACCTCGACGAGCTATCTCATATTGACATTCTTATTTCATAATGAAAAAAAAGATGAGGATTACTTTCGTAATAAAAAAAAAATTAAAAGAAAACAAGTCAAAAAAACCCCTTCAAAATAATTGAAATAATTGTATCACAATGATGATAAAAAAACATAGAAATAAGATATATTATATATCTTTTATATATATTTATATATACGGTACTTTACGTCAAATATACTATATTTTACGTAGCCTCGGATCAACGATTATTTACAGGGCGATCAGTGATCGATTGATTAGAAAGGACTACAGAGAAGGAAGATAGCCATACTATATACCTTCGATATATAGAAAAAATATATGTATAATATGTATATAGAGAGGGATGATTTTGGTAATGAGGATAACTCTCTAGGACACGTAGCAGTGTTAAGGTGCATTCGTCTAGAATTCGTTACCCGACGTGATAAAAAATAAAAACATTGATGCGCGACATCGTGCTTTAAATTTGACTCGGATTTACTACACTTCAGTGTAACTCTTCCACTAGTAAAAGTACATTCGGTAGTGCTCAAAATAGAAGTTCACTTGTTTAAAACTTGCTTTGTCTCTCTTCCACTAGAGCTTAAGTCTGCACTGTACACTTTTATTAACACTCTGCAAAGTCTCACTCTCAGTCAAAAACAGTAATGGACATATATATAATGATCCAGGATCCTGTTAAGATACTTGTTTAAATCTCATAAAAACAGCAAGATGCGTATTAACTGGCAACTGTAAACGCAATCGCAGTTCGATGAGATTGTCCGAGATGGATCTCGTATACAATACACGATCAGGAAGTACGACGTCTCAGAATTTCATCTTAAAGGCACTTGGATGCCTGAAAGGGTCACAGTGCCAGATGCCTTCTACCTTTTATACGATTAACCAAATTGCAGATTTTCAAGGCAGGACCTAACTTCAACCCCATGTATTTCATCATCATATCAGAGTTCAAGAGTAGCAGGGCTTTACCGTCGATTTCCTGTGAAAGAAATTCATTGAAAACATATACTCTTCGTTTTTAATGTTTACTGAATGGATTATATGTTATTTATAGGACAACTGACGTGTTTTCTGAAAAGATCTGCATGCTGGCCAAGTGCTGGATCTGTTATGGCAATGTATTGAATGACATCCTCTATTGTCCACTCTGCAGGTTCCGTAGAGGATATGCGTTGAGCTGGACTTTCGGATTGAGTTGTGGATGTTGCAGCTTCTAATTCTAAGCATAACAGCACAAGAGAATTTCTCTGTAAGATTTGACTAAATGATGTTTGATAAGTGACACATGGAAAACTGCGTATGCATACAACGATTTAAGTTGATTTATATGCTAACACGTATAATAGAATAAGTTATATGTAAATTCGCTGACCTGGCACAGACTTTCTAGCCTGTTTCGCTGGCGTGGGTGATGTCGGTGTTGAGTTTGTGGTTGTCGCTGCAGGACTTGATTCCGCTTGATGCTGCTGAGTTGGGTTAGTAGTTGTTGTTGTGGGATTCTGCTGATTCTCACCGGACCATCTCCTCTTTTGTGTCGTGGTATTACCAGTGTCCTCTCTCTTGATTATCTGCAGCTGAGGCGTGCTGGGACATTTGGTACAGGCTTCTTTCCTCCTAGAAAGCATGAACTCGCAAGCACACAGGTCTTCCAATTGGCGCCTGATGTAAGAGTAGAAATCTTCTTCTTCGACAAAGACAGGTAGTCTCACTGATGTAGGTTTGCTTTCCAAAGTAAGACTGATACACTCGCCTTCTCCACGTTTCAACAAACTCAGCATCTGTCTGGGACTCATGGCAGCCATTAACAGTGCCTGGAAAATATCCCTTGTAACACTAAGAATGGCTCCAGTGCCAAATTGGGCTGGCATAGCTTTAACTTTTCGAGGATCGAAGTACGGCCCGCAGGAGCAATTATGATTCACATAGATAGTGACTGAAAACACAGAAGATGTTACATATAGATATGGTGACTCCCCGTTTGAGTTCTTATCTTTATAATGTATAAAGGAAATATAATTACCATTTTCCAAGGAACGTGGTTTACTATTGGCTGTACTTGTATCAGGTTCTGTGGCAGGTTGAGGTGGTGCGCTAGACCCAGCAGGACTAACTAAAGCTACAGCAGGTTCTCCTCCAGTTCCACCACCGGAAACGGCTACTACTGGTAAAACATTGCCCGTCCGTGATTTAAATCTGTTCGGACCTGTTGCTGTAAACAAATAAAATCAAGTTAAGAAGCGTCAAATAGCGAGAACTACAATGTATCAATGATATTTTACTCGACGTACACTTTTGTCTTGGTGGCTGAAGAGGATGACCACTTTTGAAGCACCAACTAGCCGGAAAAATGTCGCGGGCATCGTAACGACACCAATAATCAAATGCTCCGCGCCAGCCATCAAATGTTATGTGAATCATATCATCTTTAACAGCTCCGACAGTCGCAGTACATATTAATTGAGGATTCTTCTTATCGATTGCCTCGAGCTTGTGCCCAACTTCGAACATGTTCGACCGTGGCGTCTTCGGCTCGCGCTTGAAGACCTTGGCCGGCGCCATTTCGGCGCCGTTCAAAGTCTTCAGCAGGAACATCGGCCAGCTGGAAGCGTTCATGCGGAAGCCCAGCGGGGGCTGGAGCATTCCGCCGGACTTTTCGCAGTGGCCGATTGGATGGATTTCGTTGCTGTCCACCAGACGCCAAAAGTCGTTCTTGTTGTCTGAGCCGTCAAGCCTCAGTCGAAGTCTAATAATCGAGATATTGATAAGTTTCATGAGTATTTATGATTTAGAAATTGATACACACCTTGGGCCAAGTACTCCAACGACAGTGGCAATACAAGTTGACGTTAAATTTCGTGGATCCAGTGCTTCCAATTTCATTCCCATTTTAAATTCATTTGTTGGTGGTACTTCGTGCTGTAATATAAAGGATAAGTAGTTTTGGCTCATTAATTTACAAGTGGAAGAACATACCTGTTTAAAGCATTCTACTGGGGCTGCTGAGCTATTTGTTTCTTTTAGATACAAATCCCAGTCGAAAGTCTGGTAAGTTTCATACTGAAATGGTCCGGTAGAAGTTGATGGTGGATGTGAATTGTTAGACTGGTTATTATTCCCTGTAAAGGATTGTGTTGTAGATGGTGCACTGGATCCACTTGGTAAACCTGATGGAGCCGGAGATGCAGCTGGTGATGGCTGTTCGCCATTATCTAAAAAGAATTATGTTATAATTTTCTTATACAAAAAATAGAATGCTGTTGAAATAAGCCTTACTTTTCTTTGTTTCTGCCTGATTTTCTCGTTTCTGATGTTTATTCAAGCAAAATGAAGAACAAAAGTTTTTTGTTGGGCCATCTCGCTGCTCTAATTTGACAGGTGTTCCTCTAATAACATTGTCACATTGTACACAAGCACCTCGAACATAAGCCTTGCGAAACTCTTGAACACATGTTTCGGAACAAAATTCTTTCTTGCCATGTTGTGTTGGAAGGACATATCTTAAAGGTTGCTTAGTTTCTCCACACCATGTACATGAATTCTTGGACTTAGGTGGTCGACCTGGACCTGATTTAACAATAACAAGTCATTACTGTTAACTTATTTCTTATATTTATGTTATATATCATTCATAACAGAGAATAATTTTGAAAGAAAAATATATCACGGAAACAAATAAATATACTTGTGAATACAAATTGAAATAAGACGCAAGTTTTTGTACTATATGCATCTAATAAACTTTATAAGTTTAACATTAATTTTTAGTTTATAGGAAGCACCTCGCATTTTTCCTTGGGTGGCCGACATTCTTGAATTTACTGTCGTAATTGATAAAGTTCCAGGTTTATCAGTGCATATTACGCCTGAAAATAAAGCAAACGGTCAAAAACGCATTTGCATCCATTAAGGAAATACATATCGGCATGTAGTGGGATACAAACCTGTACCCGCGGGATGATAAAACCGTATAAATGCGAGCAAGACACTAATCGTCCAATCGAGATTGAATGTCACATATTAATGATCGCTCTTAAAGGACCCACTACTGGATAGATTGTCTGCTTTTCAATCAAAATAATCCACTTCGAAGCACTCGAATTTTTCTGTCAGGCCGCCATATTCCTTTGATTTGGCCGCGCGATGCCGCTTAGCCTCACTTAAAGGAAGATGGAAAACGTCGGAAAATACGCAGCAAGAAAAGAACAGCGTACCATACCTCCGTTACTTTAGAAGCCACGATACGATACCTATGTGACTGTAGAATTAAAGAATTTCGACGTCGTGATTATAGACTACTGGTATACAACCGCCTCCGTTGTTATAGTCACTTTGTCTATCTATACACGTAAGATATTTTGAAAAAATGGAAGCCGTACTAAAAACCTTTTATACTTGTTAATCGAAAGAAATTACATTATAACACAAAATGAATGATACATTATATATATATATATATATATCGAGGCGCCGAAACATTATGATCTACCATCTCTTCATTATTACATATAAAAAAAATGTCAGTCTAATACAGTACATTTATTAATTCAGTCCATTACGATTATACCTTTTGTCAAATAATTTATCTCACTCGTGACCCTCTAGGTTACAAGCACCTACGACTTCTAAGAAATATATAAATCATTATATTTTACAAAGTGCACAGTGCAGCATTTCTTGAAACTACTTTTGTTTCACTATATATTTATATCACTGGCTAAGTTTTTGCTTCAGCTGTCTCCTCATTTATATTCTTTCCCTTTGGCTGCTGTTTGATGCGATAGTCAGAGAGAGCTGCCTTGATAGCATCCTCTGCAAGCACTGTGAAGAAAAATAAAGAATTGCAATTATAAGATTAAAGATAAGTCAGAAATAAGAAATTAAAAATATGTATGACTAACTTGAACAATGAAGCTTGACAGGCGGTAGGCACAGCTCTTTAGCAATGTCTGTATTTTTCAGTTTTAGGGCTTGATCAACCTATATAAATAGAATACATTATTTTTCTGCTAATCTTATGAATACCATGAAACTTACAGTTTTACCCTTAACCCATTCAGTAGCAAGAGAACTTGAAGCAATCGCTGAGCCACAGCCAAATGTTTTAAACTTCGCATCAATGATTTTTCCATTCTCATCAACTTTGATCTGTAGTTTCATAACATCTCCACATGCTGGTGCACCAACCAAACCAGTACCCACTTGCTTGTCATCTTTATCTAGCGATCCAACATTTCTAGGATTTTCATAGTGGTCCAAGACCTATAAGACAGATATTATGACAATAGAAAAAGCACGGGACTTGTCAAAAGTGTTTTGTAAAATCACGCAAACGACATCGGCATGGTACTAGCTGATTTTATTTGCAACATAATACTCACGTTAGGATGATAGGACACGGATGGAACGCTTCGAAAAACGTTTTTGGGCATCCCAGAAAGTTTTGCTGGCAAAACTCGAAACAGAGCCATTTTTTATTATTACCGAACTCTTATATTTGTCAGAGAACGAAAAAACCTGCAAGCACGCACAAAAGTGATCAGAAATAATACAGTCGAAATTTATAAACAGATGACCTTCCGATCGTAGAAGAAACTGTATAAAATAAAATTCCTAGATTGGAGATTGTGCGCAGTTTCATTGCAGTCAGACATTTTTTATTTCAAATAGTAATCAATTAAAGAAAGGAGAATAATTAGAATTTAATTAAATATAATGTTGATAATTGAAGAGCATTTGCATACAGGAGTATTAATTTATATATGGACGAAATATATATGGCGGCAGCTGTTAGAATCCCGACAGGTTATTAATTGCTAATGGTTCAATAAAATCTTTTTACTATTCCTAGATAAAATTATAACCTTACAGCGTTCTATTTTGAAAACTTATGAGGTAGCACCTGTTGAGATTCAAGAATTAATTCGAGACGACGATTATCGGAATTATCAAGTTTATGCTCTTTATAAAAATGTTTTGAATGTATTCAAAGAAACCGCCAATCTTGGTCTCACAACGGTATTCAAAACTTTTAATTTCTTTTACTTGAAATTTCATGACAAATTTTTATAGATATTTATTGTGTTTCGGAGCTACAAAAAACTATGGATGCGCTCTACTGAAATTCTGATACACCTTGGATTCGACGAAAGTCATGACGCTTTACGAACCACGATATTTCTAACTCTCTTGAGTTCTTGCCATTTTTTGGTAAACCTGCCGTTCTCCATTTACGAATCTTATCTTAATAATGATTATGAACATAACGAAAGAGTTACGATGGTCGAAGCTGTTTTGAGTCATATAATTACACAAACAATTATTTTCCCATTTGCATATCTACTAGTAGTGGTTTTTAAGATGGGTGGTGATAATATTTTTCTTTATATGTTTTGCGTTGCCGAGCTTGAAGCTATTTTTGATTTGTTTGATCACCGAATTTTGGAGCCATTACCACCCTGCGAGCTTCGTAATCAGTTAGTTGCTTTCACGGAGGAAAATGATTTTCCTCTTTTCGATATTTTCTTGGTTGAGAGTTCAGGAAATCACCATAGTAAAGTGTTTGTTCATGGTGTGCCCGGACAGAAGATAATCGTTCTTTATAATAACATTGTCAGTCATCATAGGAATGGTCGTCATTCAGAATTATCCAGTCGACTCTTGACTGTTGATGAAATTTTGGCTCTGGTTGCTCATGAAATTGCTCATTGGAAACAATGGCACACCTTTATTAGATTCCTCGTACACCAAGTTAGTTTTTAATTTACTTTAGTTACAATATATGGAAAAGTGAAATATTTATATTCATCTCTTCTATTTGCAGACACGTCTTGTTGTTCATCTGGCATCGTTGAGATTTGTAATGAATTACAAACCTATTTATGAAGCTTTCGGTTTCGAAGATAAGCCATATATAATAGGCATTGTTTTGCTTCAGTTTTACCCAATTTTCGATGTAAGCTATATTACTTGACATGATTCAGCAAATACTTGAATTTATTTGGAGTTTTTACGCAGGTATGCAACTTTATGGCGAGAGCCATAAACAGACAGCTAGAATTCTCGGCAGATAGATACGTAAAAAGACTGAAGAAGGATAGGGCTCTAAAAAGTGCCATTGCTAAAATTGGCAACCATTTTTCTTTATTTCCTGTTCAAGATTGGTTTTATTCTTACTGTTATTATGACCAACCTAGTTGCCATGAGCGTATACTTGCTCTTGATAGATATAAATCTTTTTAAATATATAAAAATTAGTGTCATAATTTTCCATTTTCATGTTTCAAAAATATATTTATTTGTTTTGTAAATATATATATTGAAATGTATTTAATGATATACATATAGCTTATCCCGTACATCTCGCCACATGTGTTTGTATATACAGTATTATATTCCTATCAAATTGTTGAAAAACACGGAATAAATTGCTCTTTGATCCGAATATAGTGCTCTAACTCTATAGAAGCTTGAAAGATAATTCATTATCTCTAAATCGGCTTGATATTCTATCTTGAGTTACCATTAATTGTGTCTATAACTTTCTTCCATGAAATTTACAAGATCTTGTCAAAAAGTATCTAACGGTTAAGGGTTTCATTCACAGAATTTTCGAGGATATAAAATTGCATTAATGTGTTTATGTTAATTATATTAATATAATTATATAATTATGTTCGTAAAATGTTATGCGCGTGAATTTATTGACCTCCACGTTATGTTATGTTGTGTATATGGCAGTTTGTAGGATTCTTATGCGTATAACCTTTTCAGTGTAAATTATACTATTGGATACATTTTCTGATTTTGTAGACGAATTCATTGATTTCAACAAATCAGTTTGAGTCTATTTCATGGTAGCCTGTTACATGATTAGTTTGAGGAACCATGTCATTGGAAAGTGTGTACCAGCGGACCACCACAGGAGCGTACCACATGATTGAAAAGCAGCTAGTTGCTTCTGATAGGGTTATGTGATTTCTACTGAACTTCATTTAAATCACTAACTTCACGGAAGTGGTATATGTAGTGATCATAACAGGTTATGATATGCGTATGCAAACATCCGATATTTAAAAGAAACAATATAATTTTACAAAAACTAATGTTTACTGGGTTGGCGTGAAGTATATACAGTATTAATAGAAATGGAAGAATTCATGAATATCGATTGGTATGACATTTTTGTATGGCCTAACCTAAAACTATCACATCTTGTCTATTATAAAATAAGACAGAATTATTTCAGCTTCATTTATCTGAATGCACTTTACATCTGTTTAAAAATATATTTTTTTATACGGGAATATGATATTTTAGGAATCCTCCTTTGGAAGATATGCTTGATAATGTTTTTATCAATGAGGAGAGAATGATAGCAGAAAGTGTAATGTATAAAATTATGCGTGGAGGTTTCACGGATCCATTCGCAGAATCAGAATTTGAAGATGAAACTGATACTGAAATATCAGATGATAAGATAAATGATGTGTCTAAAAATATTGACACTGGGACAAATACAGTCTCAAACAATATAACTTTAGTTGTAAAAAAAGCTACCAAGAAACGTACAAAGTCCAAAAAGAAAGCAAATGATGTGCAAAAAAGACAGCAAAATGCAGCAGCATTGAATGAAGAATTGCAGTTGAAAAATAAGAAGAGAAAATATGTTCCTGGAATAGTTAGATGCCCTATAAAATTTCCACGGCCATCGTTTTTAACTAAAGAGCAGCAAGCCTTGTGTCTTCGCGTTTTGTTGAGGTTTTCTGGTTCGGAAAAACCAGAAGTCACTCAAACAAACCGAGAGGAATTAGAAACATATATTGTAAGATGTTAAGAAAATGGCAGTTATGAAAGGTAAAAAATATTAAACTATTGACTTTTATTTTCAGCAATTAACATCCTTAATACATAAAGAACAAGAAGAGTTTCTTCAGGTAGCTAAAAAACATTGGGATGGCAGCAACTTGAAAATTGTTTGCGAAGATTATATTAATTGCCATTGGCACAGTAAGATTGAGAATTTGAAAAAACTACCCAAATATTACATTGAAGCTGGAGATTTGGCTTTTGTATCTGAGAAAAAAATCGGTATTCGATATGACAGGACGTTATTAGAAATGGTAAACATCAATGATATTTGTATCAATTTTTCCTATTTATCATAATGTGGAAAAACCATAATTGATGACTTGATCGGTATTTTGTTTTAGGGAACTATACCTCGTGTAATTTTGCCTACATTTATTACATCATATATATTAAATGTGAATCATAAAAGATTAGAACAAAATTATCCCGTTAGAACTGATAAAAATATTATAGAACCTTCATTGTCTTCCAAAAATCCAGTAAGCCAAGATCCAAATTGTCAACTGCTGGCAGAAGCTAATGACGTTGATCTAGTTATTTCTTCAAGTGGATTAAATTGTTTATTAATTAATACTGGGCCAAACTATAACAACACATGGATTCTACCGGTTGTCATAAAACAAAATAAAAAAGGCAAAAATACTATTTATATCGATAAGCCATTACCGCCTACAATGCGTACAATACCACAGAAAAATTCCTGGGTATTAAAATATATTTTGAAAAGTCATCTCGTTCACCCTAATCATCCAACTTCTCTTAGGTAAAGTTATGATATATTATGATTCTATGAATTTGTACCAATCTTTAACAAAAATTTGCTTTTCAATTTTCTTTCCTATAGATTGTCCAAGGATCAAGAACATCTTAATAATTATGATAATCATTTAGATAGTTTAAAATCTACAGAACTTTCAAGAATGGAAGTAAAAAAAAATGATCAAGTGAACACAAAAAAACGAAAGCTCTCTGAATCTGATTTTGGAAAAAATATAAATAATGCAACCAAGATACAAAAGACCTCATTAGATGGTTCTGTTAGAAGCAGTTCAAACGAATCTACGTTGGAAAACAAATTGCTTAATTCCTTGCAAACCTCAAGAGCAGGAACAGTTTTTGGGAAAAGTACAACTTCTGAAAATGATTTACTAGTAGAAGATGTGTCTAAGTTAGAAAATTTAAATAATTTCACAGAACTAGTCATTGACGCGGAACAAAAAAAGATAGAGGATTTTGCAGAACAAGAATCTGATAACAGGGAGGATCATTTATCTCAAGAACTTCCGAATCCGAAGCCAAACTCGAATGTTGAAAGTACAACAAAGTTTTCCAAAAATATTGATATTAAGAATAAAGAGCAAGTTGAGAATGTAGATTCCGAAACACAAAGATTTCCGGATGCAACATCAGGAAGACATAATGTATCTTATAAATTGTTCAGCATCGGTACCAGTGAAGCATCAGAAAGTGAATTATTAAAGAATAATCCAAAAGATTACAAAATTTTATATCGCTCTAAAATAGATGGAGTAGAGGTATGTAGTTTTTGCTTCCTCAATTTTACAAATATTGTAGAAATATATTTTGTCCAATTTTTCTGGATATTTATAGAAATTACCGGATGGGGAAATGCAACTCGTAATGCTGGCACCAAAATTAGAACATCAAGTAGCACTTGGTGCAGAAGCTGTAACATTGGAAGAAGCCTTGAAACAATGGAGTTCTCTTGTCTTTCGACCTGGCGCGGTTCTTATTAGAGGTTTAATTACATATATATATACGTCTAAATAATTCAATGAAATGATTAACATAATAATTTCATATCTTTTGATGTTCGTCACATAGCAAGAATATCGGAGCAATCCAAAGAAATTTTGCAGCTAGAGAAACGTACGGCCATATCGATAAACAATGAATTAAAAAGACTGTATAACGTAAAAGTAGAAGATTCATTGGTCCTGCTCCACAATGTGATACATACTTTATCTGAATTGCAACCTGGGCGTTACCTTTTAAGACACACATTGCGAAACGGAGCCTTCGCCACGATATATAAGGAGATAGAAACTTCAGGGTGAGAATCGCAGTTTTTAAATATATTTAATTTCAGCTATTTTATATAAATAATACTAAATTATAAAATTGCAGGAAAAAGGTCCTTGATTTGCATTCTCTTTATGCCGATGAAGTATTTCGTACAATACCCAATACACCATGGCCTCTTTTGGATAAAGTTGTCGTTACGCCAATGCTTTCCTGTTTCGAGAGGATGCCTGCAATGTTCTATCCTTCGCAAGGCCGAAATGTGGGAAAGGAAAAGGGTAGTCCTTCAAAAAATAAACCTACACAAAGCGGTAAATACTTTTTTCTTACATTTTCATTTTCCTTTTATCACTCATTAATAACTATTTTTTTTCATTTAAAATAGGCGTGAGAAGGAGTCAGCGAAACAAGATGAAATAATATTCAATTTCAGTTGTTATAAACTTGGTAAATTTTATTTCAATAAATTATTTATGTTACGGCTTATGAAGTGTTGCAAATTCTAATTATCTTTCCTGGTCAATATTACCCTTCGTACGTATATTGCAAAAAATAATAGTAATTTATCTATAGTTGTAAAGATAACAGATTGAGATAATTGATGACAAACATCTTGTAAGATGGGTTGTTCAATCATATAGTAGGATTAAATATCTACTCATTATTCACCTTTTCTTTTTTAATGTTTGGCTTCAGCATTTCTAACAAAATAGATATCTGTCATGTGTCAGACCAGGTAAATATGTCTTTCAAAGTGAATTAATCTACATTTCTTATTAAACATATTTTCTTTGTCCTGATAAACATGTTGATTCAACCTAGATGTATCAACACTTTATTAAAACAAGAATTTCATTACAATGTTCAAACGTTATTTAACTACTTTGTGCACAATAAATAACATGGCTCGTACTCATACCTCTCTCTTAGATTGTCTCTTTAACTAAAGGGTACTTTGGCTTTCTTTACTATCCCCTAGGTGGTTAATGACACTTTTAGCTAAGGTGGTTTGGTGGTAACATCGAATTCAAGATACAATTCTAAATTTTTAAAATTTATTAGACAATAATTAAATCTTTATTTATATAAAATTTGAAGATGATTTACCATCTGAGTTTCTGAGGTATAAAAATTTAAGTTTCAATTTCCACTATATAGATCTACGCAATCTATAAAAGCAAATAATTTTAAAATTTAATATCTTCTTTTTCGTACAGTAGAATATAATGATTTTTGGTTTGAATCTCAAAGTTATTTTATATTTTCACTGATTTTCTTTTCACAAAACTCTTGGCATTTTTTTAACTATCTACTTAACCCATGATTCCCTGTTCTTATTATAATTATCATCGCCAGACCACTTTAAAAGAAACTATAAGAGTATAGACCTAAGTGTACTTTAATTATACATCCCATTTGGTTTTGATAGGTTTTTCCTTACATACCATTTCATCTATTATTCCGTTTAATATTCGAAGTCGTTTAACTTAAACAAAAAAATCAAGTAGTTAAACAAGTTTGGCTCAATCTAAAAAAATTATTTAGGTTCCAGTTAAGTGAACCACCTTGCATATATAATCTGTACCTGTAGTTGGAAAGACTTAAGAATCTGACCAATCAGAGATCCAGTTCACCGAATTTACCAACATGTACGAGCAGTCTGAGGCAAGCGTGAACCCACTGTAAATGGACATTTAGCTATGTTTCAAGTGCATGTAGGAATAAACTGTTGATTATGTTAAAACGAGAATAAGTTCTTATGGCAATTTTATACAGGCGTTAATATCAGAATTTTATATACTCTAGAATACTCTACGGCGACTTTTTCAGCATGAAAGCTTAAATTGAGTTAACTGACAGAGTGCACGCTATAAATGAAACAGGTTAACGCCATAGGATAACTTAATCGAAATTTTGTACTATTAACACGTAGTACAGCGTCTGAAAATACTTAAGATCGTAAAAACAAAAGTATATAAAATATTTATTTCCACCGCTTGATATAATTTTTCATTGTCTTGCTATCTCTCAGAATTAGACAGAACCATGGATATAATTATTGAAATTTTAAACCATCTTTGAATTATTTAAATTTTATGGAGCGACTTTCTTCAAAGATATTTACTGTAACTTAAGACAAAAGTGATTCTGCATTTTCTAGCCTTTTTTACACCGATGTTGAACGAGAGTTGAAATACATTGATTGCATACCTATAGTTGATATATAGAGTTATTCAGTAGACACGCACCACCTGAACATGGTTCTACTATACAAATCAAATGGACGGGTTAACTTCAGGTGCGTTTTTACTGATTAACCCTGTGTGTGTATATATATTGTGACGTAGCATTTTGATACACGTCACAAAATTAGGCGAATTCGGTTACGTCGTGGGGCCGGATGGGCTGCGGAGCGTTTCGCGTGGCGTTGGACTGATTTTATTTTAAGAATTTGTATTTATTTCCCTGTGTGGAACGTTTCGTTTGTTTTTGAGTTTATTAAACGGATCCGAGAGGATTCTACGCAATTGGTAGTGAGACGGGGCCCGAGAGAGAGCCAACTACGGGCCTGGCGTAACGCTGTCGAGGAGAGGTGACGTTAAGACCGGAGCGCACAACCTGGTGGCTCAACTACGCGAAGCAAGCGGCGAGCGTCTTAAGAAGCAAAGGGCATACAAGAGTTGCAGAAGCGGCGTGGCGCCGAATATCGAGGGAGTAGAGGTGGATGTGATCCCCGCCTTCCGGAAACGGCACTGCAGCCACCCTATCGTAGCAAGATGCCAGGATCTATTTTACCGGGATCGTTAAAACAATTGAACATCGCGAGGCGGCTAGCGGAGCCGATGTAACAGCGAACCTGATTTGACCAGGTGGTGGTATTACAGTGCGCTCTCAGGAAGGTTCCCGATTTTGAAAATTTGTAGCGTCACTCACGGCATGGCCAAACTTAGGGATAGACGTGCTATCGTTTTCTACCGATTTTTTGTATTTATTGTATCGTATCGTGATCCGTTTGAGGGACTATAATCCAGGAGAGTGTGTTCCTGGCAATAGTAGGAGATACTGGACAACGGTGAGTGACGCTCAGGGGTATTCTGGCTATTTGTTTTAATTCACGGGATCAACCGATCTTTTCTGTTCGACGTACTCTTACGCGTCATCCTGCGCTTTCCTGACCGCTAAGGGTCCAAGGTTAGCTAATCTGGTGACAAACAGGAGATCGGTCTCTCATTTCATTATTTCAATTTTTCCGGTTTTGTGTCTAACCGTTCAGTCCACGTCTCGTGGAATCGTCTCCCTAACACATGGGTGCGTGAGTCAATATCGTACCGCTTATTATCGTTACCGTACCGTTTGTTATATCGTATTTTATGTTGCGTTGTTCCAGCGGGAACATTATTGTATAATATCGTTCGGGTAAATATCCCAGGGTGTTATGCATCATCTCGGTCAGTTTTCTGTACTTATCCTTTGTATTTCACCATCTTGTTCTTATATTTACTATTTAAAATAAATCAGATCCGTCCCCGGATTTTGGTTCCGATAGTTTGTCGTTTCCAGTAATTTTTTAGAGTGAACCTCCCTAATTTTCAGATTTTGATTATTGTCTCCCAGACCCAGGACCCCACCGCATAAGAGCTGGCCAGGGTGTCCTTAGGAGACAGCGGTGTAACTCTGGTTATACCTGGCGCCCAATAATTTAGTATTTCATTAATTATTTCTCGCGGTGCCATTTATTTGTGCGTCACCGTTAAAAGGTGTCGTCATAATATACAACATCCATATACATTTTTCGACTTCATCTATTTAATAAAACGATATATTAGATACAATACGATATACGATAAGTTTTGTAGCAGTTGCCCACACAGCATTCGATACCCTCTAGATACCCATATTCGTTTGTATACATATGTCCAGAATATGTCCAAAAATTTTGAATATGCAAAAGAATTAACTTCATGCTATGTCCATTTTTGTAAATGAGAACCCATATTTTTTTTATTGCAGATTCGTATTCTATGAAACAAAATAAATAAGTTTTGTTCTTCACCATTTTTCGATAAACTCTCTGCAACAGACACAAAAGGCACTCGAAGTTGAATTTTGAAATATATACGTTACAAATTCCCCTATTTAGTTAGTGATAATAGTAATATGGATTGGCTATTTGATAATCTGACTAAATTGAAACTACAGGGTGTTAATCTTGCCAATTAAGACAAAATCAATGAACGACCCAGCCAATACACAGTGGGATAGAAGCTAAAAAACTGGCCAAAAGTTCAGATTTTATTGGATTTTTATGAAACTTGATATAAGACGGTTGTTGAAGTCTTTGATATCGAATTTCAAGTAAAAAACTCAACATTCAAAATGGCGGATTCAATACAGGGACCAAAACTTTAGAACTTTACATAATTTATATGAAACCTGGTGTGAGGGGGTTGTTGAGGTCACTGGTTTTGAACTTGACGTCAGAAGTTACAATTTCAGGTTGCTTGTTTTTTGTGAGTTCCCTTGCCTCTCACAATTCCGAGGTGCTTTTTCCCACTTTTTCTCCCTAATTGCATAATATGTATACTATTCACAAATCTTTGTACGATAAGAGATCGGTGGAAAATAAAAAAGGATCTCTATGAGACACGTAATTCACGCATGATTGACTTTAACGCGCGCCAGGATTATCATTTTTTAAAATGATTTTAATATGAATTAAAATTGTTTAAATGAATTTTGGACCTGATTGAGCCCCAGTCGCGTGGCCCAACATTAATTCAGATTATCAAATCGCCAGTCCATATTACTATTATTAGTTATCATTAACAAAAATACGGAATTTGTAACGTATTTCAAAATCCAACTTCGAGGGCCTCTTGCGTCTGTTGCAGAGGGTTTATCGAAAAATATTCAAGAACAAAACTTTCTTATTTTTGGTTCATATAATACGAATCTGTAATAAAAAATAGGAATTCTCATTTTAAAAGATGGACTTGGGCCCAAGGCCAAAAATTCAGGTATCTCACTACATGGCCTTTTCGAGCCCGACAACTTTTTTTCCTCAAACATTTTTTCCGAAAAGTCCTTGTTTTCGAGTTATTGCAGTGTCTAACTTAAAATGGGACACCCTGAGTATACATACAGACAACGTCAAGGTTTAAATTGGAATGTTGCATAGATATTCTTGCGGATATATGTAACGTTACTGTAACGTTTTACGGATCTAAAATTGCTACTTGCAAAGGAACGTAACATAGAGTTGCAAGGAATTCTAAAGCATTTAAAAATGTAAGAGCAAACATGCCCAATGTAATATCAGTGAATAATGTATACTGACTTCAGATACATGTGTAATAATATCGATCCAAGAGAATTAATAAAAGCAGTCATTGTAAACAACAAGCACTAATCTAAAATATTAATCCGCGAAAATCCTTTAGACAAAAATCCTCAGATACTTTCATGAAATGTTCCTCGCACCACAAGGTATTAAGTAACCATGGTAATTTTGCAATGGAGGCAATGGAATTTTTAAAACACTCAGCAATAATTCAAGGGTAGTAAATCCCGCACTTAAACGAGCGATAAATCCCCCGATTTTCGCCCCCTTTTCAGCTCGACTAATTGTAAGCAAATTCGAGCTGCCATTGCTTCTGGGATTTTCAGCAATATCGGAATGCCGGTTTTGACCTATTCCAAGTAGTAATTTTACATCCGTATAACGTTACAGTAATGTTACACATATCCGTAAGTATATCTATATAAAATCCCAATTTAAACTTTGACGTTGTGTGCACGTCGATATAATATTCAAACTTCCTGCCAAATGCAATATGTACAACATTAACAGTAGATATTGCCATACCGTTCATAGGATATCTAAACAATACGTATTCGTCAATAGAATCGTCTACAGCAAATTTGTGAAATATTATTTCTATGCATATTCGATATTTATATTACAAGATTTTGCATTTTATCAGGTGTACGTATTCAGTCATATTATAGAAACTGAAAATAAAGATAATAGATAATAAATAAACTGAAGATATATGTAGATAATAGATAATAGAAATGAAACAAATTTTTTTCTGAAAAATAAAATATGTAAGTGGTATATCACAAGTGATCTGTACTAAGGCATCTCCAAGCCAGTGAATTGCAGATGCATTTGATCTTATGACAACCGATCGTCGGGCTCTGCTGTCCTTACGAAGGTCTTAAAACACATATAAAGTAAAATTTTAACAGTGATTTTTGAACCGTGGGTCAAGTTAGATGTTCCAGCTCATGATATAGTGGATTGAAATTAAGCGGACATTTAAATATCTATAGCACATCATAGACATAGAAACATGGTCGTACTTGACCGCACCAGTCGCTGCACCTCACTATTTCGTGTAGTTCGCGTTTCATATAATATAACTTTATTAATATATTATAAAGTATAAAAAAATAACAAATAGAAATCTCCTCGAAGAAATATTGTAATGATATCACCATTTAGACATCGAGTAAGCAACATTGATAAGATGTCACGCAATATTATGCCTTCGATGTTGTAAATTATATATTCGTCCAATACCTTAGCGATGTTCTTTATTGGATATAACCTTATTTGAACGTTTAAAACTATTTTGGGATTTTCATAGATACTCGTTGCTGCTTGGGATGCATATACCAATTTCATATAGCGTTGAGCATCATACGCGCCGAATTCGCGAGTAAAGCGCGATAGGGTTGCGGTAACCCGTTACGATCAGCTAGACGGTGAAGCTTTTGTTCGCAAAAGGGACCTTTGATTGTGTGGGAGGATACAGGGAGGAAGGGGGGAGGGGCGGCGGTTTTGGAGGGGAACTGGGGAATTAAGGGGTGGCAGATCAGAGAGTGTGAGAGGGGGAGACAGTAGAGCCCCGTAATTATCGCAACCGCACGAACGCCAAAGCGAAACGCATCCACAGACGGATTCGCAATTACCGTTGGCAGCAGGCCAATTTTCTCTCGGCTACGGATGGGACTCCCACTAGATGAATATTCGTCCAAGAGGGTTCATGATAATGAGAATGAGGACGCACTGTACTTGCGGAGATAATCTTGATCCGGGATGCCAAGGCGAAGAATTGATGATGAACAAATAAGCAAGGAACGTAAAGAAACTCGGGTCTTCGCTCTTGGGATCGTCAACGGGAGGTTGGAGAACTGCTGACAGTTTGCTGTGACCTTGATCTCGAATGGTGTCGTGATGTGGACACTGAAGATTTTAAGTATAAGGTTGACAAGGTCTCCTAGTTGGATATTCTACATTACAGTTCCATTCCCTATTAAACTGCCATTCGAATAAACTTTCCGCGAGACGAAGGGGCAAACTGGAGGACCAGGAAAAGGTGTACGCATCGTTGCGAGAAGAAACCGGATTCCTCGTGACCCGTCAAGATAATTTCACCCCGAGGATTCATTCGTTCGCGCAATCTACATTTATATGAGACTGGGAAGCTCAAACTTTCAGGACTGGCAGAGACGCTAGGCCAAGGGGACCTCTACGCCTTCTAGGAACGTCCTTTAACGTCTCTTCATGGTTCTGGGTATCCGTGACGAAGTTTATCCTTACCTTTAGTTCAACTTCGCCTCTCAACCTTACACTCAGCACCTTTGGCATCATGCATAAATCAAGCGTTACTAGGTGAACTTATAAATGTATGTTCCGCGTAATTGCGTAATAAATGCAACTTAACCTGATGGCTAGAATACCGCCGGCAGTATGCGCCTGCACGTTTCTACTTGCATACACGGCGCCTGTAACTATACTCTTAAGAGTAACTATGTCCACAGTCGGTACATGCCTGCGCCATCTATCGATTTCGTAAAACCGACGTGGCGTTTAACTTCGCCTTCAGTTTAGAAATAAAGTTGCCGGTGGCGCAGAGCTATCGCCATAGATCCCTGGGAAAATTGAAAGATTCGTTGGAGTGCGATGGAAATTATGATGGGGTAACGTTGTTTGATAATGCAAGAGATTCGAGCGTATGTACACGGACAATATTATACACTAAAAATAAAGGCTAAAATGCAGAACACGACTCTTTCTTGAGGTTAGCTGTGGAGTGTTTAATTTTTTTTTACATTTAGTCTTTCAAGAAGGAATCTTATTCTGTAGTTTTACCGAAATAAAGATTGATTCTAACCTCATCGCTCTGGTGGCATGTCACATGGGAGACTAGCTCGTAGCTGATATATACGTACCGGGAAGATCGTGTTCAGGATGGAGGAATGGTCATTATATGTGAGGATCCTGGGAGCAAGGATAACGACGAACTTTGGCTAATTCGTCGTTTCAGTCTTGTAATGTGAGGAGCCGTACGTGTATCGAGCTTAGACTGGGAAGGATCATGTCGGGGAGCTGTGGAGATCCTGTGACTCTTATTGACTGAAATGTTCTCTCGTGTAAGTCTTTCTGCCTTCTTTCTTTATTCTTCATTCGTTACTTTTTTTCTTTTGTTTTCTGTCTCCCTTCATTTTATTCTGTCATTTTTCCCTCCTTCTTCTCCTTATCATCCTCAGAGAAAGTTACGACATCTTTACGATCCCATAAACGCATTAATACTCCCCGCTAATAAAATGCGACGAGGCCGGGTGCGTGCCGGTGGCCGACTGCTTTGGCGGAGAAGAACTTTATTTCTTCTCTCGGCGAGGAATCCGCTGAAATCCTGAGAATCGATGTAGCCGCACGTGTTCTGAAGCGTGTATTACGTCAGAAAAATACGCATACATTTGTACGTGCATGTACGACATTGCATAAGGTCATAAAGCAAGGTAAGAACTTTTGCAATGTGAGAAAACATAGTAAGATACTTATTGCGAACATTAAACACCGGGAGTTTGCAATGCGCGAGACGTAAGTCGCAAAAAAGGAAGATATTTGGAATCTCTAAAATCTTGAGGACGTTTTGAGGTATGTTTTAGCTTTCAGGAAGTATAAACTGAGGGAATACCAGTGTGAGCATGGAAAAACGTAGAGTAGAATGGTCGTGAAACCCTCTGGCAATGCTGGACGTTGATGTCCCGTAATGGATTGCCTGACCGGGTGATTCATCATAGCCTGAAGCATTTGTACATCGCTAGATCTGAAATATCCACCGTCCCCTTGCTGGCTTTCAGCGAATCTTCGAGGAGGAACCAGGAGCAAAATGCGCCAATTACGTTCTGATGAAATTGCTAGGGGAAAGAAGTGTATAGGTGGCTTAGTAATAACATAGATAAAGATTTTCTCGTGTTCCTTAAAAGTTGACATTATTTCTGGTCAGTACAACAATTTTTATATACAGTTTCAGGATCTTGGTAGTGCACACTACATAGTCATATATTCAGTGGTTACTGCGACACATTCGATGTACCGCTGTTGGTCTCACTGACAGCATTGCAAGGGCAATGCCCGACGTTTTCCGTGGCGTGAATTTCTCTAGGGATGTCGGCTAGAGAAACCATATTATAACGCAGCTCGGAGTAAGGACGTTTGTGAAATGTCCAAGCGTCCCAAGGTGGCGAGAGCACTGGCTAGTTAACGACCTCGCACCATCGTCAACAATCTGGGCATTAATGAATAATTAGGCGTGGGCATAATTAATTTAATTTCGTCACTAATGGCCGGAATATTGCTAATGTGGGTCGAATCCCGACAGAGCATTTACAAGCGACCGGATCGCCATGTAGGATGGGCTATGTGTTGAGAGGGAGACACGATCGTGAGATGTATGTACATGGTAGGTGGAAGAAGGGTGCCACGGTTTCCATTAATTGCGACGTCCAGCGACGTTAATTAATGCGCATTAAAGTCGTATACATTTCGTGTCGGAAGATAACGAAATTGCTCGGCGCACGAACTGTGGAAATTTATTTTCACGGATACTAGAGAATTATTAACTTGCTCGCGAAACAAGACCATCGACATTCCCAAATGTGCCTGTGATACCAATGTAATTTTTCCAATATTTTTTCAAAATTGCATTCGCGATAAAATATCGATCAGACAGTCCACATGTTACGTACTGTACGCATACATAGTATATCGTTAGGTGTCAGCGGCTGACAATGGCCGTTGTACCACATGCAAAATTCTCTATTTTCCCCTTTCCAAAACATTTTTAACATTGGTTAACGCTCGTGCAAAAATGACTCGCGAATTTATAACGGCCTCGTTAAAATGCAAATATCCAAGGGAAAATTGTGCGCTCGTCCCTGATTCCACACATCTGCAGAGCAGCTAGAAAATCCTGGTCTAGTGAAGATTAGGTTAGGTTAGGTTAGGTAAGATTGGGTCAAGTCAGATGCGCATTCAAGAAATGTTAAATGACTGATCTGTGCTGGTCAGGCAGAAGCAATGGAGCATCGAAGAATTACAGGTTACGATTTCACGGTAGGATTTTCATGGGATACCGGAAGTGCCGGCATTGATTGGTTTGGTTCGGTCGACATCCGGCAGTAACGTGTCGCGTTTAACAGCGCTGATCGTGATTTGTGACAGTGACCCGAGCCACCCGGCGAAACCGGACCAGAGTGGCTGACATTAATTTATCGTTTATAGATATTAATGTCCCAGTTGTTAAATTATGTCAAACATCTGCGGCGAACGGTTAATCAATGGTCGCGCTCTGCTTAGACCGCCATGATGAATTTGTGGCTCTCATTGGTTGACAGTTTCGATAGTGGCTTGATATACTCACCTCGACTAATATTATGTACATATATGTAAATGTATATATATGTACATGCACATACGCATAATATATGGAATTTAATACGTAATATAATATATATATATACCGTGGTCTTCGAATAGATTACCCTTCATGCCCTTGACGTTTATCTGTAACTACGTCAATTCTCGATGGATTAATCGCCGTTGAAAACTGTTTAAAGCCAATTAAAATAACGAAGTAGCCGAGCTTATTATGCTCTGCCGTTAACAGCGTCACGTTATCGATACAAAGCGCGAGTCCTGGGTCACGACGCTTGACACGTGGACCTTCCCTATATATTACATCCCCATTCCAGTGTGGCCACGTGAACTAAACCGATCACGAGAGATCTCACCAAGATTTCTGGCATCGAGCTTGATTAGCGGATTTCCCTCGTTTACGTAATCTCGTTAGCGAGCTCGGGTAATTTCGTTGCAGAATGAACCTAGTGATTTTATTCGTTCGAATCGGATCGTCCAACCGATTAATTAAGGAATGATCGAATAGCTTCTCCTCACTTTCCCGTTACTTCGTCTCGATCCGAGAGCAGACTTTGATTACTTATTTTAGAAATTATTTAATTCGAATAATATTCTTTTCTTAGTCCGTTCAGTTTCACGGTATCCATTTCCTTCTTGATTCTAATTTACAATCGTTTACCTACGTAATTTAATTTGCGGGCCTCTACCAGTGGCATTTATTTATCAAGAAAAACCATGTAGGAGTAATCACGGAATTTTTTCTTCTCGCCAGTGACCGGGTCACTGGTTCTCATGATATCCTGCCGAAGAGGCCTCTTGCTCGGGAGGTTACCACTTTAGTTATGCAAAACGGTAACAGGGTTACCGTCTTTCGAATTACAAAGTTATCGACACTTTCATCTCCGCGAGGCCAGCTAATCCTGTCAGACCTGGATGGATCCATTAACCGTAGCTCGTGTAGCCGTAACTCTGAAATTTCCGGAACGAAGTTTCATTCCAACCGTTTCCGGCAACCAGCTACGCCTTTTGGGCCACTTCCGGTTCTTACTTTATCCCTTTACTTCTACCACCCTGAAATTCTTTGGCTGTTCGATCAATTAACGTCCGTTATATGAGAAATAAATGATGGAGAACCACGTGCGATTTATCAAAAGTGACAACTATCGCTCTTTTCAAAAGTTTCTCCTTTTCTCTGTAATAAATAGTCGTCATGTACTTTTTCTGTTTACTTAGAATCTTCATGTTTGTTCTGAGCTCGTAAATCATACTTCGTCAAGCTACACTTTCAAGAATCGCAGCTCCTTATCACAGTTTGCCATCAGGAATCGTGGAATTAAAATCAAAATGAATTTGTGGCTAATTTATTATCTGGCCATCCTGCATCTTAATTTCGCTATGTATCTATCAGTGTCGGTATACGAGTTTAATAATTTAACTGAGAATTCAATGTGCCTCACAGGATATATCAGTACAATTATTGAAGAAGTTCAACCGTACACAACTATCCTGGATCTGAGCACCTTTAACAATTCCAACGATGACGTAGCATCCTCAATCGTCAAGAAAAGCAGTTACATCGTTCGAAGAAATAAAAAGCCAGCAGTGAATCAATTGTCCTTTTCGACGTTGTTTATTCTATGGTACAGCAGTGAAGGATGCCCATCGACTCAGGATACAGAAATTCTAAGTAATAAGATAAAAGATCTCAATTATGAAAGATCACGTGCCCCTTTGATATTGATACTCCAATCAAAATTAATTTGCACAAAAATGGCAGATCTTCTTCGAGAACTACAAGGACCACGAGCTTATCGTTTGGTTATTCTGACTTTAACATTAGTGAATGGTTGTCACGTTTCTCTACATACTTATGATCATTTCACACGAATTTATTCAAGTTTTTCAGAAATCAATAACATCACCATATTTCCTAACAATATCCGAAAACTTAACGGTTTCAAGTTGAAAGTTGCTGCTGCACACAATCCGCCGTATGTGTATCTCGACAGAGACAAGACAACTGGTCAGGCAAATAATATGGATGGACCCGATATACAAATGATAAACATAATATCCAAACAATTGGATCTAGATATCGAATTTTTACCACGATTCAACGAATTGTTCAATGGAAAATCGAGTAATGGTAAACCCATAGGCGTCGTTGTGGAGTTGTTTGAGCACAAGCATGACCTCACTGCCAATAGCATCTACATTCATACGTATAACGAGCAATTCTCGCGTTTCGCGGAAATGACTCGACCCTATAATTATGCAACTCTATCTGTAATGATATTATCAAACGGCGCAGTAAGCGTTGTGAATAGTTTCGTGGGCGTGAAGGAATTGACAATTGTCTGTTGTTGTTTACTGGCTGCTATTTGGCTCGGACTGTCGGTAGTGCCTAGGGATCATCCTGCTACAGGAATATTAAAAACCCTAGGGAGTCTTCTAGGATCAGGAGTACCACTTTATCCAAAATGGTGGTCAGCTAAGCTTTCTTTAATGTCATTCACAGTATTATTCGCCATTATGTCTACCGACCTTCAATCTTTATTGACAAGTTCGCTGATATACGAAATCGTTCCGAATGATATCAAGACATTGCGAGAATTGGAAAGCAACGAATACTCGCTCTTGTTAGGGGAAGGACATTATAATATGTGCTTTGGTCATAATCATGAGCAGAATAACCACAGTAATTATTACACAAGATTGCAGGCTCGTGCGAAGATACTCGAAAACAAGCAATTATGCGTACAACGACTTCTGGAAGGTGGGAAAAATGGTAAAATTGGTTGCGTCATCGAGACCTATATTGGATTGTGGTTTATTAAGAAATTTAGCGAATTAGTCATAGTCGAGGAGACGCTTTTGACGCATTGGAAAGGATTTGTATTTTTTAAAGGATACTATGCTCTTCCGATGGTTAATAAAGTATTGTCGATCCTTACTGAAAATGGTATTACGAATAAAATTATTGGAGACTACGTAGGTATTAGACGTAAAGTAATACCTAAAAATGTGACCTATCGGTTGACGTTAAAGAATTTTTATAATACTATCTATGTAATAGTTATACTCTATGCGATATCTATTATTGTATTTTTAATTGAGATTTTAATTGGACGTTATACAAAAATTTAGTAATACCATATAACAATGATATATCGACTATATCGAATATTATAAATAAACTGGCATATATTGAAAACAACACAAAACACGTATAACTCTCGAATCTTATATGAATACGAAATTTCATATTTATTGAGTATATCAGAAAATTCCTATGGTGATTATTGTCTCAGGAAAAAATAAAAGGATGGAAAAAGACGCAATCGAGTAAAAATATAACTCATAATGCATCTCGTCATCGCAAAGGATTTCCATGGACATTTCCGAGGATCTTCGTCAAACAGGATTACGTTCGGTTGAGCTTCTTCTGCACGATGTAACGGAACCCGAATCTCCATGATTCCATATTCATGAAAGCGACGAAGAAGCTTGGCCAAATCTGTGTATCCATG
The DNA here is from genome assembly GCF_000341935.2 of Cephus cinctus. NCBI lineage: Eukaryota > Metazoa > Arthropoda > Insecta > Hymenoptera > Cephidae > Cephus > Cephus cinctus. The sequence continues at coordinate 43,792 of NW_014333644.1, read as the reverse complement.
AGACTCCTCGTCCACCTATCAGCCTTCCCACATACCCGCATACTGCTGTCTACCGCGATTACTTCTCAGAGACAATGTCCACATTTTCGGAAACAGAATTTCTATTCCGGAAATTGCTGCAGGGGCAGATACACACACACACACACACACAAACACACGGAGCCTCAATCGCAAAGACCATTAGCGATTGGACAGCAGAGTGAAAATTGTCATCCGCAGTAGATTATTTTCGCAATGCAATTTACGATCAACGGGTAGGTCGCTGACTACATAGGGTCATCGTGCTAAAGGGACTTTCGAAAAGTCATAAAAAATAGTCTCGTTCTACCGAAGGGTGGGTTCGGAGTTTCAAGGCAGCATTAGGAGAGCGTGAGAAAAATGGCGTCGAGGTGCAGGACTAATGTAGCATTCACGGAATCGCTGAACTTTTCCAATTTTCTCCTCGATTTACAGATTATATCCAGGCTGGCAGCCCTCGCCAAGGGCTCCATATAACCGTGGCTCCCTAAGTAGCTTGATGACGGAAGGATACTTTATTTTATTTCCTCCTTGATATTCCATCTTACCGTCCTTTCCTGCCCCTTCACGATACACGCCATGGTGTATCCACATATCCAAGAGTTACTGGATTTAAATAAAAATTAGTAGACGGCCTGAAACGATTTACTCGTACTGTCCGCGAAAACTCGCTATGAAAGTAGACAGGACAGTATGAAAAATTATATATGGATAGATTCGATTTTCCGTGTGGGTGACTTGGACGTGCCCGGCTCGGTAGCGATAAAACCGGCGCGACGTTAAAACGATGAAAAATTCCACTCGACCACCCTTGTCGGAGGGATGTTTCGTGAGTAAATCAGCCAGAGTCTCAGGGCTCTTTTGGAGGGTAGAAGTCTATACGATGAGGAAGAAATGACAAGAAAATGACTAAAGGAACAGCCCCCGAGAGATGAGAGATTTTCAACAGCGATGACGGCCTCTGCTGGTGGATCATCAATTTTTCTTATAGCTAACCTATAAACGAACTCCAGGGACACGATGGAAATTAACGCGAATCCTGAGGGACGAATCCCACTTAGTGTAGAGTGGCCAAGCAACGGTCACCGATGCTCAGCTAGGATCGAAAGGCGACCCGAGTTTGGACCAATCTTGGCTGCCAAGTCTATCGGTATCCAAAGGTGGACCAAGATTGATAATTGGGTCCAGTCTGATCTTGAGAAAATTTCCCAATTTCAATGGTTTTTTGCCAAAGTGAATTAACGCCGACCAATGACAAATGAAGTCGGATCCATTGATTACCATTAATTAGCGGATTGCCGTTGCTAATGATAAACTTTGCCTAAGGGTGGGGCTAAGATTTACAATAATATTTTTTATTTATGTTTTATTACATGCCACTGATAAATCTTACTCAATCTTCATATATGCGTGTACGCTTACCAGTCTTCCTGGACACTTTGTCTCTCGATGCTACTGACGCTTTCATGAGAACGATACTTTGAATGTGCAATTTACAGCATGCATTTTTTACAAGCTCTCAAGTGAACCGTTGACTTCGTAATGTCCCGTGAGTAACGAGTCTAGGTGCATTGAAGATACCAGACCGAATATACCTGTAGGAAATCATTCGGTACCTCCAGATATCTTTTTACAAATAAACATAGCAAAATGCACGCATCGTAAAGAAACTTCGTAAAGCACCATAAAATAAGTGGAGCAACGGTTAGTATTTGAACAACAATGAATTTTAGTAGCAATATTAAAAATTCTTTTAAAATTCTTCATCGGCATTGAAAGTCACTAGTTGACTTTGTAAATCTTACTAGAACCTTTGTCTTTGTCACTAGAAATTTCTTGTCCAAACACTTAACCATTGTCCCAGTATCTAATCGCGACTATACATTTTTCTCTCTATACAGGGTGTTCGTTATGAGACGCACTGTAATAACATCGTTGCATTCCTTGTCAAATTCCAAAGAATACGTGTATTTTCATTTTTTATTTCATATATCAAAATTTCGAGATAATGAAGGTTGAAGTTGCAGTAATGCGACCAATCAGAACGCGTTTAAACGGAGCGTAGATGACGTCGCGAGCCAGCCCGCAAGGCCTGCTTACACTAGGCCAATAACACTAAGATTATCGTCGTAGTGTCCCTGTTTATCTGCATGTAATTGAGTAAGATACAAGAGACGATACTCTTAGTGTTATTGGTCTACTGTAAGCAGGCCTTGCGGGCTGGCTCGCGACGTCATCTACGCTCCGTTTAAACACTTTCTGATTGGTCGCATTACTGCAACTTCAACCTTGATTATCTCGAAATTTTGATATATGAAATAAAAAATGAAAATACACGTATTCTTTGGAATTTGACAAGGAATGCAACGATGTTACTACAGTGCGTTTCATAACGAACACCCTGTAGAGTCAAACCTCTCTCTAAGTAACAGCTTTCAGTAGTCCACAGCCGAGCTTAGAAGATACTTTCCTACTTCCACCCTTATATATGTGTGTTCGAAAGACTATAGTATATACGTATCTATTCGAGTGCGACCTATAGCGACGAGAGTCAAACGTAGAGTTGGATCGTAACGGCAGACACGAGTATTGCTCATGTAACCTCCGTATAAGCGATTTTGTCCCGAGCTGTTGCTTACGGAGAGGTTTGAGTGTACATATATAAATTGCCAAGTAAGAGATAAATGAAATAACGAAAGTTTATCACACGACGAAAAATTCTTTCAATTTTTTTTTTTCATATGAGATATACAGTTCTTCCCCATTGTTGCCAACTTAATGAATATATTTTATGTCTTTCCTCCCTCTTACCTGACTTTCCTCCCTCGCTAATTCACATTCCACATGTCCCTTATGCCTGCATCGGCGGAGCTACGGTGTAGCAAGAAATGGCATGCGTTCGATAAGGCCGCTGATACAGCTGTCGCGAGGCGTGGAACGTTATCGATCAATTTGATAGTAGGCAATTTCTACGATCAAATGTAATCTCGTAAAGAAATGTCTTTGGCGCAGTGAGTCGGGATGTTTTATGTTCATAGGGTTTGTACGATGCACGTTCTTGCGGCGATGTTATTTAACGTCGTACTTTTTAAGATTGGCTCTCGGGGTTGGCTGCACCGTGCTATCCCCATCCCAGCCCTGTGTATCTCTATATCATCCCCTTAGTAATCGACGCGGGGAATTCGATCGGCAGTTTAAGGGAACCCCTGCGAAACATCCCCAGCCGGAAAGGGTGTGCGCTGCGCGACTGCCATCGGCTTTCAAAGGGAGAAGCGTATTTTATTTAAAGCCCGTATCGTACGTGCCGTTATATAACCTAACCTAACGGGGCGAAATATAATCTCATGTATTATTCACCGAGCTATCGATATTATTAATGAGATTGAAAAAGCGAGTCTGGCTTTGGTTATCGTTCCGTTAATATTACAGTTATTGGCTGAAATTTTATTTTCTCTTTTCTACCCTCTCTTCACCTCATACCTGTCGGTCTTGGGAACAAGTTGCTTTGATCATTTGTATCTTTAGTACGGACATGTTTTTATGTATCATTTACTTTTTTTTTATTAATTATTTTATCAAGAGACCTTAATAGACCCGTGGACTAGGTATAATTTTTTAATAAGCAAATTTCAGATACTAAGTTACAGTAAAAATAGCTTGCTTTAGTCGAGCGGCGATGTTAGATCTACTTCGAGGGGCCATCTACTTACAGTCGAACCTCGAAAAGAGGCAGTTGCGCGTTAATGTAAATTTTGAAATTGGACAGGTTTTCCTTGCAGTAGTTTCATCGCGAAACTGGCAAATTGTACGCGTCTGGTTAGGAAGACGTACGCGGGAAGCCCGAGGTCCTTGAGGTCGGTGTAACGTTAATCGCGAAGGTTCCACCGTCCTCTTTGTTTTCCAGGACTTGATTATTGTAACGCGCCAAGTCGCGCATTACGAATTTACTTTGAATTTCATTTATTTTCACCAGTTTGCGTATCTTCGCCGATTAAATTGCAATTTTTTTTGTTAAATTAATATTATTATAATTTATTCAAATTTTTTTTGAAATAACCGTTGCTCTCCGACCGCGCTAAAAGCGGAGTATCATTTTTGTAAGTTCAAAGTATTTATTTTCTTTTGTAAACGCGAGATCCCCGTCCATCCATTGAGCAATAAATACAATTTATTGAAAATTTAATAAAACATTTTCATGCCACTCACTTGATTCTTCTCCTGAAGATTCCCGCCACCCACGCGAGCTGTGTTGCTCGGCGTGCGAATAGGAGGTTAGATTTTTTTTTCGTTTAGAACGAATTGGTTCGCGCAGAACCCGCTGCCCGACATAATTATACAGGATTAGTTCCTGGGTGTCGATCGGATAATTCTCGAGCGGAGTGGTGCCTCGCGTTCACGTGGAGGACTGCGAAGGTACGTCGCAGTATGAATATAGTGTACTCGAGTCTTGTAACGGACGAATATTCCTAAGCTTTTCTACAGTGTTGGACAGATCGATACAGCCGACTAGGTCAGAACGAAATGTTAATCTAAATGCGGTTCTATCGTTTCACTCAGCCGTACTTCGTCAATCTAGTCAACGTCCGATCAAACAAGCCAGGGAGACTCATAAGAGAATTCGTTTACTCGCTATGTTAGAGGCTTCCGCGTTAGGCAGGAAATTACAATCTTCGAGGCGGTATATTACACAGGGTGTAACTTCTCCGGGGTCCGACGAAGAAGGAGGCCAAATCGGTTGAGGATCTGTCTCGTTCTATTTATACTTGTCGTCGTATAGGAATAGTATCAATATTGCCTTGAAGCAGGAGGTAGTCAGTTTGAACGTATGACGTAACTGTATTCATATGGAAAGAGTAACAGCATAAATTTGCGTCACTTTTTTTCATTTCACTATCATAACAATACCTTGCTTGATTAGAATATTGTGTTGATACGTGTGGTAGCTGCACTAAGATATTAATATCATTCCGACGACAACAAGTATAAATAGAAGAAGACGGATCCTCAGGCGATGTGGGCTCGTTCGTCATCGGACCCCGGATAAGTTACATCCGGTATACATGTATAACCAATCCTTTATTGAGAATGGCTTCATATTCGTAAAGAAACTGGCTTTCGATACCTCCTGTCCGTATAGATATTGTTATAATAAATCTCCAGATATGCACCACTTCCGATAACGTCGTAGCCATTTTGAGAATGTGCATGGTGCACAGTTCTGGTTGAAGTGGATGCGTACTAAAGTAGCTGCGGCATTCGAGGGAATCTGAGTAATGGAACATGGGGATGGCGAGGGAACGTGTTAAAACGTAGCGGTTGCAGTATCCTATAATGGGGGTGGCTTTGGTAAAAGTGTGTTGTAGAGTCTGGAGCCCCAGTGCAAGGGGGATGTTAGCCAGGCATAGGGATTGCGGGATGTGTAATTTGTTCGCGTTAGTCTGCGTGGAAGATTGAGGCTCGTGTCCGCTTCGGAATACACCGCCCCTTTAATGAAAAAGTGCACCCTTACCAGCAGCCACCCCTGGACTGAGCTCCCGTGCAATTCGATTTGCGCGGCTGCGTCGATCGCACTGCTCCCAGTCCTATTAAGGGACGACAGTAACACGTTCAAGATTTTCGATACTTATCGAAATGGCAATTACTGTGAAATTGCCATAATTTTTTTTAAGTATTTTATTTTTTTAATGGGTTCAATCAACTTTTTTTTTATTATAACCAACAGACTGACGATTAATAATGTAACACGATAGGGCTTTATTGTTGTCATGTTACTTTATTATACAGCCATTAAACGAGCTTGAAAAATGGAAATATTAAGGATCGATATCCACACCCCAATAATTAGTAGGCAGGTCACTGAACACCGTTGTTTCTTAAATATGACGCGACAAAAAAATAGCGCGATCGACGATGAAGAATTTATACACGATAAAATATCTTACGATCTTTACCGTTTTTAATTACGTCATTAATCGTGCATAGTGGTTCATGACTTTTTATGATTCCGAAAACTTTTTTCTTCCCTTGGTATATTCATAATCTCGCGCTCGTCTAATTATTCCATTCTCGCGGAATAATTGAGGGATCGTTTATATTCATTGTTGCGTGTAACTCGGGCGTTAATAACGGTTGAAAAAGTACGAAAATGTTTTGCCTTATCGAGTGTTTAAGTACGTTCGATGGATTCGACAAAGGATCATGCAGGTTATCCCGTGTCTAGACGCTCGAATATTCCTTTGGAAATTCGTACGAGCTTTCGGCTCAGGCCTGTTTGCGGAAGATTACGGGATCTGTCAGGTTATGAGGCATGCAATGTCACAGAACTGTTGGCTATGCTCAGCTACTTTATTCTCATACAGTTTCATTCTCAAGTTCCACTCGTGACCCTTTTATCAACCTAGATCATATTTGTTAGTATGGGGATCTACGTTACCGGCGGAGTAGTGCGATGCTGTATAATCGTAAGGAATTTTTTATTTTACGTACAACAGCCGTAGCGCGCATGCGCATGAATTTGCGTTCCTTGAAAGTTCTATATCCTACTAAAGGATCCAAAGAGCTTCTGAAATCGTTACATCGATCTTTATATCGATAGATAGTTATGGGTTGAGGATAATGTTCTAGTGTTGGTAATGGCCAGAAAACAACGCTGGAGAGATCGGTGGGATTTATAGGTTAAGGTATACAGAGAAGCCGGGATAGTTTGTTCAAATAGAGGAAGTGAACGATCCGCGCTTGAATCCTTTGAGCCTTTTATAGTACGCCATAAAAGTCCCGATCAAATCTTAATCGCAATCCTAGAGAGATTTGTCGTAGTCCGTCGGCTAGACGTCATAAATATCGTTGGGAAAGGTTCTGCTCGAAGAACAGGGTAAATACGCGCGTGACCATTCGCCCGCCATTTACGAGTCGTATAGCAACACAACCGACTCCACCCCGAATCCAGAAGACTATAAACCACTCTTAACGACGATTCAAGCGACTTCCGCACTGATTTCTCATCCAGCCGAGCGTTAGAATGTATCTGAATGTCTATTCGAAATAGTCCCATTATCGATAAGCTTCGCGATATTATTTTGCTGACGGAAGAATTTTCAGAGGAAATATACGTCTATGATATTCGAATACGAGAACATAGGCGCCACCTATGCTTAATCATTATTTTCATGAAACCTTCGTAATGACGCTTAATAAAAGGAATGAAAAAGTGAATTTACTAAATAAATCTTACGAATGATGCACCGAGTACTCGATATCTATAGTCGAATCGCGACTTCAGTTTCACTCTGAGAGGTCTTATCCTTACCAGCGAAAACGTAAATAAGTCCCCTCTAAGTGGTACTAATGTCGTGGCTCGAGTATACTTAATGACAGAAAAGGATATAAAAGAGTCATTAACCCAAAGGCACCCTGAACACAGCTTGAACGTCCTTTGGGAAACACATACAGCGGATATAAATAATCTTGATTATTCATCTCGTATAGCAGAGCGAGGACGTTCATCGGCGTCCTTGGGTGAGGTTGCTCAAGTCCTGGAATTGGCGAAGGGCACCGAAGGGATGAAAAGCCGGCAGACACGACGAGTCGAAAGAGGTAATAAGTGGCGCATAAGAGACGAAGATAGTGGTGAACGAGAGTGAGAGGAGAGAGAAAGAAAGGCCATTCTTTTTTTTCGTCCTTTCGAACCCCTCGGAGTCGAGTCCTTTTTATCACGGTAGACGCAACCCGCTGGCGAGGCGTTAATTGGGATTAAATAGAGGGTTGTCGAGGGATTGCCATGGGCTGTGATAGGATTGGTAGGCAGTGGGGTAGTCGGGGGTTGAATGACCAGCAGCACTGTCTGGAAAGTGGGGTCTTGATCAAAGCACAGCTAATGAGGAGGTTAACATAGGAGAGCCAGGGCTTTCTCTATATGAGGGATGCAGCATATGCATCGCGTGCGTATCATTTATCTATACAATATAGTACGGTATGTGCGTAATATGTCCTACAGTGCAGTCTAGCACAACACAGAATATAGTGTGCACAGGCGCGCCAGTAAAAGGAATGAATCTACGCACGAACAGTGGCTCCATATTCCCCCATTATCCTCACGTGCTACGTGTATTTCACATGCATTGTTTACATACGGCGATACACTTGTACATTCCTACTCCCTTGTATTTCATCTACATGGACACCCTGTATATTCCAATAACCCCAATATACAAATATATGCCCTGATATATCCTGCTTTCTAGAGGTCGCTACACTACGCTCTGGTTATTAGATTTATTATTCACATCCCGTTCATTCGACAGTTTAAGTTTGAAGTGCCATTATTAATGGTTTATAACGCGAAAGTGTCAGCTGAATGTGAAAGTGATACCATGCTGTGACCGTTGCACTATTACTGTATATACACGCTTCGACTAGCTCATAATATAAAACCGATACTAAAGCCTGATAAAAACTTGTACAGCTTTTACTAGAGAGAAACTTGGATAATGCATGACGAGCTAATTTTATTTACCATAATAACGTAGGTATCTTGGTGCATACCTTATCCATGTTCTCTCGCCACGACGTTGTCGCAAGGCAAGTAGCCTGGAATTCATATAAAGGAACAGCTCCGGGGAAGTAGGCATTTTCAATGTAAAGGCATTAAAGCGACAGAGGGATCTACAGGAAAGCTGAACTACTAGGTAGGAGAGTGACGTACCGTCCTGTACTGCAGTTGGCTATGCAAAGCTGGAGCGAGTCCAGGAGAAGGAGCGAGGGAAATAGCAAAGGGGGAGTCCCGGGCCAGCAGACACTGGTACCACCTCGAAGGGATAGCAGTACGGCTGAGCCTCTAGGTATGGGGTAGTGCTCGTCGTGACCCTCGTCTTATTTGAATCTTATTTGACGGGCGGCGGGCGCTGATAAATTCCATTCCGTTAAGTAGTGGCACACGGGGCTGACGTGTCGCGTTCTGTACGTTTCAACCCCTGGTTTTCTATTCTATTCTATTCGGTTCGGTAGCGCCTGGCTCGGCTCACGATCAGAAAGGGGATGGAACCGGTACGGCGGTACGGAGGGTCCAGGATACTTATTTTCTCTCTCTTACTTTGGATATACTTTTCTTTTTCTTTTTTTCTTCTTACTCCTCATCCACGGAGGTGGTCCTTTCTACCACCCTTAACCTAGCGTAGCCGTCCCCAATGTCTTTTACAAAGGAAACATCCTTACGGTATATATATGTATATATGTATATATATTGGCTTATCTCCTATCTGCCTTTATCCGTTTTTTTTTCTTTCATCTTTTTTTCTTCAATGTCCCACACAGCCTCTCTTTGCTTCCTAAGACTTTCTCCATTCTTGTTACAAACTAACCTAACCTTTTCTTGACTGTAGCCATCCACCCCCTTCCCAGTCATGGTTCGTTTGACTGGCCACGTGGACCCTCCTGATATTAGGCGAGTCTTCCTTTCACCCTGTTTCGTTCTCTCTTGATGGGAATTCTTATCGAGAGTACACGGGTTATGTGATTGGGCTTTTGTGTATTTCGACTGTGAATTTCGTTTTCTACTTCTTCTTGATTTAATAAACGGCCTTTGGCCATGTAGTAAGCTCAACGGAGTCTTTTCTTTTTACGATGTAGGCACTATATCCATTTGCTTCTTGTTCACTTCGATATAACCCAGACAGCACATAAATCCTGAAGTCGTCTTTAGGATGCCTGTGACATGACCTCTGTCGCCTTTAAGACGACTTTCAGACGGTATTCCATTGTCTAAAATTTTTCATGTTAATCAATTCATACAGTAAAATAATTGTGTTTTACAGTATCACTTTTTTATATTATACAATCAGTGTGTTGCATTGCAACTTGATTATGGCATTTTTACTAATCTCACAAAATTGTCCAAATATCGCAACGGTAATTTTTTCAAAAATAATTTTTGCTTTAAACGACGAAATTAATAGGTTGAAATCTCTATACCTCGATCCAATGATTTCAATTATATATTAAATTTTAAGAAATCCTCTTATCCAAACTCCACGGCTCTATATAAACTTTAAAGTTATATAAATACTGTAATAGTATATACAAAGTATCTGTATTGCATAATTCGCTTCATCAATGTCACATAAATTTTATTATATAATAATTATTACCTCAGTTATATATCAGGGACGTTTCTGTATAACTTCTTTGAAACATTCTCCAGTCCTACATGTATTTGAAATCTTCCAGATGCATAATATAATATTATAGTACAGATGGCTCATCCAAATGCTAGGGTTGAATTTCTCTTATATGTGTTAACGGAGATATAGTATAATTGATACGGTAGTATATATTAAATATATTGTTTACTTTTGTATTTGAAAAATCTTGTACACGGTTCGTCACAATGCTTTTGAATTATAGATTATTGAAAATATGTGAATCTCAGCGGCAGTATTGATAAACGATAAATATGTTATATAATATTATATTATATCTGGCAAACCTGCGAGTTTACTGGGATATAAGCAATGTTAGAGGAAACTACACTTCGTGAAGTCGCAATATTTCTAAGAGAAATAACAAAAAATGTGGGATGCGGTTAGAGTACGTCATTCAAAAAGGAATCTCAATTTATAGCAATTCTGTGACTTCAGATGTTTGACATTTGTTCTTTACACTTTCTTGTATCTTGTACATTTACACTTTCACGTATCTGCAATAAATGTATTATTTAAATTATCATTAATTTATATTGTTACGTGGTCTCAATTTGAACAGTTTTTTATGCAATTATGCGTACTGCATTATTTACGAGGAAATATTAGAAATAAATAAGTGAACATAATTTTTTCCAAGAATCCAATAAGCAAAAGCCTGAATAATCATATTTATTATTAATAACATTTAAAACAAATTTAAATATCTTATCAACTTGTCCGATCGATCTGCTATATGTGAATAGGGATTTCCAGCATAGTACGTAAAATATTTGAATTATCTTTCAATCTGATATTTCTCTAACATTTCAAAAATCTGTTACGTATCTATGCAAAGTTTTATCACTGTGCTAGCTCAGCAATATTGCCGATACCGGGAATGAACGGTGCAGTCTTGCAGCCAATATGGAGCCGACTTGGAAATTGCTTGGGACGATAAGCTTGGTCCAGCAGCGGTGGGTTGGCAGTACTGAAACCAGTACTAGCAGCTTTGCTGTCCCAGCATTAATAACTGTGACTAGGATTCTAGTGTACAAAGATAAACTGAAGATATAACTTCCGGTCCAAGAGAATCTACTGATCTTGAGATGATTTGTTATCCCCGATTAATCTCTGTACAGTGGTAAACGTACTGCATGATTGGACAACGTATGACGCTAGTACAACGAAGGCATTATGTAACCCTAATTAAGAAATATATAACATAGAACGTGTACGTGACATATGATTCAATGTATTATTATTACAAGACCTTAGTAAATTTTTGTTTGATATGCAAAATCCTTCTTTCGAATTTTATTTAAATGCGCATAGTCCTTCTGTTTAATGAGTTCAAACTGAAAGAAGTGTTTTTAATTTTCTCTATTATACAGATAACTCTGTACGGTATAAAAATTTATCTATTGAGGAACATTAGTCTCAAGTACGGTCAAAGGGTCTGTATAGGTCTGGCACTGCCAATCTGTTTAGTTTTTGTTTCTCCTTTGAAGATGCATTATTTATTCTTCAGATTCGGAGTTATTGGTTATGACTCCGTTTTTTGCCTTCTTCTCTAGCAAGTTAGGTGACCCGATCCGACACCTTACGGATCTATATCCGTTAGTCTCTATCTTATATATAAAAATCTCGTGTCACGGTGTTTGTGGTCGGCACTTCTCCGAAACGGCTCGACCGATTTTCATGAAATTTTGTATGTATATTTGGTAGGTATGAGAATAGATCGTAAAGTATATTTCATACCGCTAGGTGATTAGGGTGTCCCTATCCAGAAAAATGTTTTGTATTTTTGTTGACAACAATTTTTTTTTATTCTTTTTTATTTGGCATCTTATATATAAAAATCTCGTGTCACGGTGTTTGTGGTCGAACTCCTCCGAAACGGCTCGACCGATTTTCATGAAATTTTGTATGTATATTTGGTAGGTATGAGAATAGATCGTAAAGTATATTTCATACCGCTAGGTGATTAGGGTGTCCCTATCCAGAAAAATGTTTTGTATTTTTGTTGACAACAATTTTTTTTTATTCTTTTTTATTTGGCATCAAAAAATACCTATAACTTCAAATTTTCACACTGCTACCCCCACCCTTCCATTTATTAATACGCGATAATCTTATACGCGATTTTAGTATTTTTTCTTTTATGAACAATATCGAAATAATTTAACCGTCGTTCGTATTTCAAACAGAACGAAATTATTTATGTTGTTGAATGATAGATGGCGCCACGTCCGCCTCATCGAACTTTCATCCACGCATGCGTCACGCACGCACGTCATTTTGACATTTCATCATGAAATGTCAATTTTGATTTATAAGCAATATATACGTATTTTATGATTGTAAAAAGGTTGGTAAATTAGTAACAGAACAAATACATTATCGATATACCGTTTTTCATCAATAAGTTAAACAATTTTGTGTATTTGTGTGTGTATGTATTACAGTGAACAATGCCAGCAAAACGCAAGGGGGCCCATTTAGGCTGTCGAACGAATAAAGCAACAAACATGCGAAATAGTAGAGCAGAAAGAACAGACGAACAAATCCAACAAGATAACGAAAATACGCGTGTGAGCATGTCGCAGTTGTGTGCATCTCAATCACAAGAGGCACGAGCTGAACGAAATCAACAACGACAATTGGAACGGAGACAATCGCGCCGGTTCGTAGTTAACACACGCAGAGCAAATGACCGACAACGCCAACAAGTACATCGAGCATTTACATCCGCTTCGTTCCTTCGTCTCGCATTCGAGTACCAGCCAGATATTGAATATTCCGCTCATCCGAAAGTGCTGATTGGTCCTATGGGCAAAGAATGTCCCTATTGTCATGCGCTCAAATTCAAACGTGAGTCAGCCGGGATGTGTTGCGCTTCAGGAAAAGTGCAACTACCAGAAATTGAGACACCACCAGAACCATTGAACGGCTTGCTCATCGGCATGGATCCAGATTCAAACCTGTTCCTGAAGTTCATTCGCACATTCAATTCATGCTTCCAAATGACTTCGTTCGGAGCAACAGAAATAGTTCACAATACTGCAGCAAGTGGTCAACAATACAATTCAACATTCAAAATCAAAGGCCAAGTGTACCACAAAGTAGGCTCATTGCTGCCAATGCCAAACGAACCACATAAATTTTTACAAATCTACTTCATGGGCATACATTTGGGCACACCATGTTTTTCCCACGGACAATTATACGTGGCATGTTTTCGCGTGCGCAAACTATCGAGCTTATTTGTGTTGGCTAAAGACGGACTGACAAAAAGTATCGTACACTCAATTGCTCTTCGAAATTAATATTGATTTTCTTTATTTCATTTTCCTACTTTAGGATAAAAAATATATTACTTTTTTTCACTTTACATTTAACTTTTAAGAGGTCAAACAACGAATATGTCCGTTACGTTAATAAAATATATTGAATTGAGAAAATGAATGGTTGGTGTTTTTTTTGTTTTCATCGGCGGTCATCGTCTACAGCGCTCAATTCCTCTTTTTGTCATAGATCCCATCCCCACACACTTACAATAGATTCGTTATTTTTTATTTAACAACCAAAATATTCACTAGAAATAATTTATATGGCAGAACAACGTTCGCCTGGTCGGCTAGACATTTTATAAATATTTCATCGAGATTCCCATAAGACTGTTTCGCCTAATAATAATAAAATAACCAAAGCAGAACCTCCTCCACGAGGCGCCCAAGACGTGTTGCTCCTCACTTCCCTTTTTTAACTCATCGCCACTTTTTGTTCCTATCAGTAGTATTCTCAAAAATCGCGATAGTAAATTGCTTTAAATAGAATTTAAATTATAAATCGTATAAATTAATTTTTTTAATTCTTACAAGCATTATTCGCAGTATTCATTATTTCACATTAAATATATTATTTGACCTGAAATCGTAATTAACGTAAGGTTACTATTTTTCTTTTTACCCTACATTATTTATCCGACCCTCGATTCAAATTGACCCTCTAACTATTTCGGTGGAAAATTATCCATTGTTAGTATTGATGGTATTGATTGAATCTGGTAAATCACAAGCAATTACCCAGTAATGAAGTTCAGCAATTGGCACAATGTTCGACGATATGTCTCTTTGACAACGTGCCACATACTAATGACGTCCACTCCACGTATCTTGGCTCATTGATAATCACAGAGTTGCACGAACGTTAATGGGTAATGGCTGCAATATGCAATAGTAACATTCTAATTGCTCCAATGTTACTTAATTAATGAAACTTGTTAATTAACGTCGTTCCGTTAACAAATTATCTTCCGTGCACAATGGACTGTTTGGCCAATTTTCAAGCACTTACATATATCTCATAAGCGATTTAGTTATACGTGAAGTGGTTGAACGGCATTATTATGATTAAGACATTATTTTTACGCATTTTGTGAATCGAAAAAACGATTCGCGCATGCGCAGCACGAAAATTCGAAGTTTTGGGCGTCTAAAAATATTACTGGAAACATTACTGTCTCGTCTGCATTTGCAAAAAGATTTTTGTTTGTAAATTTTATGTGTGTGAAATTAGTAGATTTCAATAGATTTGATTTTCGTATGCAATTTTTTTTACTGAAATTTACAATCCCGCTTGCAATCACGTTTACACGAACACCTCCCATGCATTGACGATTGAAGACTTTTCACATGTGGTCAAGATCTAAGAACGCTGAATGATAATGGAATCTGTACACCCACAACGCACATTTTTTGGGCATAACTATACATAGAACATATGGGAGTATTTCATATAATTATCAGAGCACACTACGTACGTGCATATACATAGTATATACTTGTCCTGCGGGTGCAAATTTTACAACAAATATAATTTTTGTTATTAACATTTATACCAGTACCAGTCAAAATGAACAAATAGATGGTAAATCTAATGTTAAAGAGTCTTTATTCTATACATCGTTAACTTAATTCACATAGGTTAAGTTTAAAGTGAGTAAAGGTCGCCCCATGGGATTTGCACTGAGTTCAGAGGGCATACTAAAAAGATCTCACCCCATAGCAACGCGTGTCAAGCAACCCTCTCTGAATCACGCGACGGGAATTCCTATTGTCAATTTTACCCTTAATCGATATACCATTATGAAATATCGAGGACGTAACGTTCCGGCACCAGTTTTATTACGGAAGCGAACTTACTCGTTTCGGTGTATACATATATACACACCTATTATATTGAGTATGGGGATGTACGTACAATTTTACGGTTTCCCTATAGATTTACTGACTCGTTACCAGTGTTCCGTGTTATAGGAAAAGTCACATATAATATCCATCCCTCCCGAGGTAAACGGCCATTTTCTTTGAACGTTTTAATTACGTGATACTGTAATGACGTCCCAACCGTCATATACCACTCGATATTCCGTTCCGACTAATTGGATTCGTTTGCTCAATTAGTCGCAGCTCTACTAGTGCCGCTCCTGACTGTTCGTTGCCGGTCCCCAGATTTCCAGGAACATCCTACACCTATGTTGCATCCGTGCGCATATGGGGTGTACATGTCTCGTTCATTCCAGAATCTGTAATATGGAAATTCAAGAAGACTGGGAACATCGATGCGTATCTATTATTGAAGTAGACTATAAAATTAGTATTAAATAATAATACGTAGTGTTATAGTCATTTAGCTAAGTTAATTTCTATTTTTGATAGATTTAACCTAACCTATTTTACAGATCTTGACATCTGCTGTCTAGTTCTGGAAATTGATGTCTTGTTACTTTAAGGATATTCCACTAATCTTGCATGGAACATATATTCATTGTCAGTGAAGCTAATCATAGATGCTTTAAATGTTCTATGCCTTGTCCTATCCATTAGTCAATATTTGATTTTGATCTTGCAGGTCAATTTAAAATGTAGTCTTAAAATTCCTTGCTTTAGTTTTCATCAAATTATCGTTATGATGATGCTAATATATTAGCATTGAACAAATACATTTGTATTATACAATCAAAATTTGTAGTAGATATGTAACACGCATACAATTTTTTTTCAAAATGTAACTACTTCATTATTCTATAGGTGATACAAAGTTAATCGACAGAGTGGGAAAAACAAATATGAGTTCACTTCTTTTTCAGGGGTTGATATTTCCAAAATGACCATATGATTCTAAGCTTTGGATTAAAGATGCTTTCATTTGATTTTAAATGAATAACAATGGACCTAAAAGTCTGGAGAACATATTGAGAAATATAATTTATTTGATAATTTATGAAAGAATCACATGCAGTAACTGTTTGATTACTTCGAAATTAAATCTATGTTTCATGTAGGATTGATTATTAAATGTCATACGATCCTTATTCATTTACGCAGATTATTTTGTAAATCATAAAATCTACTAGTCCGGATGTTAAGCTTCTCATAGGTACAGAGGTGGATTAGATGGTTACCGAAAATCCCAGTAGTCCCTGTCACGTTTTCATAGCAGTATCCGTCCCTGACTATATCTGCAAGCTGGCTAGAGTTACCAAGGAACAAGGAGTTACCCTTGCCCGATTTCCTACTCGTTAAAGCTGGGCCGTTGCGTGTTACCGCCAGGATCGTATTATATCCGGCACACGTGGCTCACGGTAAGCGTTAAGTTTCCAACGAGAAACATTAGAGAAGTAGATGAGACAACATCAAATATGAAGACGGTGCTTCGGGGAATATCTGTAGAGAACAAAGTTACAGGACACGGTAGCGCCCTTCGTAGGTTCAAGGATCATTCTGTGAGATGTCAGAAGATAGGGCCAAGTAAGAAACTTTAAGAAATGAAACAAAAATAAGCTCACCCAAGTAGAAATTGGATTAAAAAAATTAAAGGTCCCTCGTTAGTCCTAGTTAGTCCTGTACTGGCTCGGTGGGACCTTAAAGAGGCCCTAGACAAGCTAAAGAAAATGTCCATTAGGGACACTTATGCTTATTTATTACGAATAATACGTTGTGCGTGACTTGGTGTATCAATTGAGCATTGTATGAAATTGTCGGATTAATATAAATCCGAAATGAACGTGACCGAAACTCGAGAGGTTATTTCAAAATTGAATCAGAGCGTAACTGACTCGCGTAGTAAGTCAGTCGCCGGTGCGCATGCGCTGTTATTATTAATGGCGCTCATAGCGGACGACGTGCATTTGATCGACGCACATGGCCGTAACGAATTGACGAGTTTTCACGGGTTGCACGTAGCGACGGGAAACGAGTATTCACCGGATTCGGATGCTGCTGTTACATGGACCGCGTTAGAGGCGATTGTCGAGCCGTGACGCGTTTATGGGATTCTATAAGCTACTGAAGATTTTATCATGCCATAAGTAGTGTGGGTAAATGGTGGATTAACAAAGGAAAGTTTTTAATCGTAGAAGTAAGATTTTCTAATAAATATTTCTTTTTTAGTATTATGGTAAACACTTCGTAAATTTTCCATAGAGTAACTGAATTGAGTTACATATTTTCCAAGATGGCGGTACGACGTCTTGTTATTCGTCGTTCCGTCTAATTAAGTCACTTCAGTGCGAATGAATCATCAACCACAATGTCCCATGGTGTCCCATGATGTCCTATGGCGTGTCTCATGGTGCGTGACTATGCGTGACCACTTAACTCTTGTCGACTAACCAAGCGAGCATGATTATTATACCTGTGTCAGCACCCCATAGGAAGTTATTGTGCAAGCGGACTACGGAACAGACATAACAGGTTAGCTTTTCCTTTTCCCATTTGGTATTCTTTTACTCTTTATAGTCTGTACGCTTTGTGACTGCCGATTATGACTCGTTCTGTGCACACATCGATTTACCATTCTCTCGTTTACCCCGCGCCCTTTTGTTGTGTACTCTTTCTATTTTTGTCTTTCCTCGTCTCTCCCGTGTATATCCACTTCTCGTAGTTAATATCGCGGAACGCCATGAAACATGCAACTTTTTTTGGCATTCACCCATGCGACATAGACCCTCGCATAGATTGGTTTTACGAGGAGTTTAGTATAATTTATAATCCGTCAGTGTTATTGTTGCGTTATTCTTCTGGATTTTCATTATTACAATCATCACACGAAATATTCGGATATTATCATTAAGTACAAATATACATAATTATACGAAATATGAAAGTGACAGAAAATAATTTTCTGAAAATAATAATTGTGCATTATGCTATATATTAGATTATTATTATTATTGTGATAGAGTATTTGGTAAACCTGCAATATACGATTCCTTCTCCTTCTCAGGAAGGAGTCGTATTCTGCAGTTTAGCCGATTATTTCACTTTGCTTGCTGTAACGGAATTTCATTTTGATACCTATCATCGGTTACATCTTTACAAATTAGGGAGAATTAATATGCTAGAAATCTGACAGGAACATGGCACACTTGTTGTTTCGCGGTCAGGAACATGTCCGTATGATAAATGCCGTTACGTGGTCTACGGCAGATGTAGCATGTTCGTCGAATAAATGTACCGTGAAATCCTAATTACAGATAAACCGTCCCATATGGCCGTCAGTACAGAGTCCTGTATAGCCATAGCCCTAGCTATGGCGTACTGTATTCCTGTTCGTACGCCATGCCCTAGCTGCTTCTGTCATTCTCGTGCTTCGCAACACCATAAATCATGGGGTTTGACGTCACGCGAATTTCGCGAGGGAGTTGCTGCGTATCGCGGTGGGTATTACCAGTGACGCCAAAAGCTCTCATGACACACCCGTAACTGATGTACAAATCTGTGAGTATATATGGTGTTTAATGCTTTTTTTTTATCATGGGGATATCTTTAACTGGCATTCCTGGTGTTTTGTATATACATATATAGTGCCTTGTGGGAAATGGCGAGCGCACGATCATCACGAATATTTCGACGTTATCTGTACCTATTTTATACCTGGAATCGGATCCACTTTATTCTTCATTTCTATACCATTGTCTATGGTGGTACTGGGGATATTGATCGTAACTATACTTACAGGAGAGAATAATCGAGTGATCGTTAAAGTGTAAAATTAAACACTTGCGCTGGAAAGACGTGCCATGCACGTCGAGGTGTTTCTGTAGCATTTTGTCACGCGGATCTCAATTCGTTATATTCGAAATAACGATCGGACTGGTCGTATCGTAAATAAGCAAGTACTTTGAAGTTGAATTATTATTCTCTCTCTCTCATATTTGGGGTGTAGAGCTCAACTAGAGAGCACAAGGGTTGAACCGTCCTCGACAAGACGCTTTTGATGTGGTAGCTGGTACCTAGCTTGGACTTTCAACTGGTTCTCGTTATAACAGTATGTGCACAGTTTACGCATCTGCAGGCGCTTTTATCAACGGGTTCACAAGGCTCTTTCTGCTATCTTTATGTAGTATATATATATATATATGTAGTATTCAACTTTGTTGGGTTGGCTTAGGTTACCTGCCAGTTACGAGACACTCGTTTGATGTGGCTAACCTTATTGCCTGGAAAATCGAAGAGCCCGAGAGCTTATGCAATATATATATAGTGTGGCCTTTTTTTTGTTTCAAGGAAAATTAACTAGCGATTCGCGAATGGCTGCTATTAAAACTTCTAAGAATTTCTTAATTGTACATAGGCCTATAGTTATATAACAATAACATCGCATTGCGAACTACTGTAGGAACAATAATATAAATAATAATTTAATGTAAAAATGTGTAATATTTAAATAAAAATATAATATTTTGTATTTGACTTGAAAAATAAAGCATCCACCAGACATTTAATTTTACCATTGTAGGTTCCATTTAAAAAACTTGTCAGACTAATCGGCAAACGGCCTCTGTTTCGCTTAGTTCTTTTTTTTTGTATATTTTCTCCCGTTTCCCGTTTCACTCATGTTCCGCAATAGACAGCGTGTGCACTCGACATGCGAATCTCTCAAAAACGAGTTCGAAATGGCGTCGGGAATTGTCCAGGACTCTGTCCGCGGACAGTGCTTCGTCCGTCCGTGGAACGAAGGCAATTAAGGTCTGGCGTGTTCGTCCTCACACAATATAGTATATCTATATGGATTCCTTTTTTTGTTAATTTTTCAAGGCACCCATTAAAGTTGCCAGTCTATAAAGTTATAATTGAGGTGGCACTGCGTCATACTCGTTCATGTTGGTTGTCCATTTTCTATAATTTTCTGTATTTCTCACATAATCGAAAACGTGCCATTTCACGTGTCATTGAACACCGAAAATATTTTTTTATTAAAGAAATTTTGTTCAATTAGACTCAACGATCGAACCTCCATTTCAATTATTCGTATCTAGACAGAGGATGTGAATTGCCGTTTTATGGTACCTGTAGAATCATTACAAATGTCCCATATATGTATACCCTTTCGTACATCCGTACAGTAATTCCACGTGTATTTTCAGGAACGTAACTTTACAAGGCCTAATTTATAACGCAACACCAAAACCAGAGTTGGCTAGATTTCTACAGCACTTACATTATTGTAAACAGATTGAATCCATTGAACGAGTCGCACATGTAATTGAATAACGACTGAATATGAATGCATGGAGTATATAGATGTCGTATAAACAAGCATTAGGTGTATTTACGGTTTGTTTTGCGGTACAACCAATTACATTTAGTTTGCATGGCTCTTGGCAAATTATGGATATCGACTGTAGATTCAAACTACGCTTTACGGCTTATACACGTGTTTTTTACGTTGAGCTTGCATTATCAAAATTTAAGCTTTTTACAAATGGGTCAAGTAATATTTCACTGTCCTTACGAAAATGGCTACTCGGCAAATTGTGTGAATGACGTCATCGCTCACTTCGAATATTACATTCCGTACGATTTGATACGCTAGCGCTATCATCCCATCCGCACAGCGCGGCACAAAGCCGCAAAAGAATTTACATTGTGACGTCGCCTGGGGCGACCTGAAACTGTTAGATCAGCTGTTCAGTTTGGTCAAGTCGATAGACTAGGTATGTATGCGCGATCGCTCGATGAGTTTAAATACGTTATGGTAAAAGAGTACTATGCTGTGCTGTACATACACATATAGATATTATATAATTAGATCTGCACTCTCGAATCAATGCCCTGAACGGTATGGTATTTATAGTCATCGACTCATCATTTTTATTGCCGATTTAAAAAATCAATATCGTGATACGTACCTTGGTATCTTATAAGAGGTAACTTTCAGTGAAATAAATTTTTTTAGTATTTTATGCAAAATTATTTGAAATTCGTAAATTATAAATAAATGTTAAATTTAAGTGTAGCTTGAAATTTTATCTTGTGCTTGTGCCGATTGCATGATTCTCTTTCGTTTTTAAGGAGATAGTTAATATTTTTTTTTATTTATTCTTTCACGTCACAAAGTAGCTGGGCCTGCTCCGTTAACCCGGGTGTAGGCGTGGGGTGTCTTGACACCCTAACTCAATACTTTTCAAATGGAGAAGAAAATTACGTGACCGTTCTCGGGTTAATATTCGTAAAGTGACGTAATTTGAAATGTAGGAAAGAGAAGATCAAAGTAAAAAATTACACGTGATCTTTCGAGCCGATGCTTCTTTGATACTGTACATTATTTTTTTAACGAATAAACCCTTTGCGATTTGAAAGGGCCTGTTTATTTAATGAATACCTTTTTTCATGCTCTCCCAATGTACAGAATAAAAGTTCGTGACTCTGACAAGTGTATATGCCTGTATCGTGGTTTGGCTTTCTATAGAAAGTACGTTAAGAAGAAAAGAACCACTCGACTTGGTTTTCCTATCTGCTTTTTACACGGCCCGATAATCCCTACAGCTCTGTACTTTTTCTGCCTGAGATTAATTGTCCATTCTCTGAAAACCGATCCCGGGACCAAGTTCCAAGATAAGTCGTATGATCATCGAGCTTTTAGCGTAGGCTTACCGAATCCTTTTTTCTGTCAAATCCTTTTGTCTCGTGCGAAAGTAGAACCGCTTTGTCGTTATCATTGCGAATTAGTGTAGCGACGTAAAAACGCATCAGGGTTAAACCGGAGCGTCGAGAAGAATAATGGAAAGATAGGAATAACTATATTTTCGTAATTATCAAAAACCTCATAAAAATGTCAATTATTACCCTATGATAAATCTTGAGGCACCTCCGTACACAGATCAGCATTTAGAATATGATGTACGCGTTATCACGTGGAAGAGTTTAGAACTTATCGATCTCGGTCGGTAACGTAGAAACCGCAGGGCCGTCTCACGAAGACAAAAGTGTGGGCAACAGCCATATGCTGGCTGGTTGTTTACTTAATGAATACCTTTTTTTATGCTCCCCCAATGTACAGAATAAAAGTTCGTGACTCTGTCTGTTCGTCTGTTTAATTATTTGATTTCAGAAGAATGAATACGGAGATAATATAAAATGAGTTGCAATAATAAAGGACGTTACTACTGCAGTTGACGGTTTCTAATAGATTGGATTGTGCCCAGGACACAGAAGTGTGCTTTTTGATACGGGTGCAAGTTTGGAAATGTCGGCCCTGAATAAGTAATAAAATTATCGCGGAGCGACATCTAGCGAAGTAAATTTATATTTCTAGATGTACAAAATAACATCAAACAGTGCGAGTGGCATTTTTCACCTTTTCCACTCGTCTTACACATTTCGATCGTGAAACTGTAACACAATGTATTTTCCGCCCGTCTGCCGAGATCTATCTCCCGTTATTGTTTTAAAAATGTGATAAACGTGTAATAGACTAGCGAGTATGCGTGAAGCCCATGACAGACATGAGACAGAAACATTGGACTTATTTTGCCGTTGAATCTTCAAGGTAACATACATGTCCAGGATCCTTAAACGAAGTATGGGTGACAGGCACCGCATATGAGGAAGCAAATTCATCGAAAGTAAGTAGCGAAAAGTACGTTTCCTATCTTGTGACGTCATGTTTCAAGATGGCCGGTACGAGTTCGGACTAGCTTTAATCAAACTAGCTTCCCTCGGCGACTGAACTCTCGGAGAGATTATCTGAACTCTACGTGTAGCTGTATGGTGTCTTTTATACTTAGCACAAGGGGTGTAAATGGGGTCGAGACTCACCTGCATTCTACGGGGAAGATAGTTAGGGGTACGTTTCCATAAGGTTGGTTGAGCGTAACGATAGTCCAAGGTAGGAGTAAAGGTAAATTAAGACTCCGGGACATAGAACGAGGAACGAATCTCTTAGGAGGGCTGGGAATAATTTAATTGTCTCGTTATTTCCCTTATCAGTACTGTCAACCGGGAGGCTTTTAATTCTCTATCTTTACGTCAGTCTTTACGATTCCCTCCACCTTGACTTTGTTCTTAGTCCGGAACATGAATATTTCTATTAGCAGTAATATAGCCAGACGTACTATAAGGTACCTTGCTGCAAACTCCGAGAGCGGATATAGCGGTACGTGCTACGATTTAGTACGAATACACTGTAGTATGTAGTACATGCTCGGCTATGGTATATATGTGAATATATATACATAGGTGCATGGGTGAATATGGAGAATATATACGTAAGAGCATAAATATCAGGATAGGAGGTCTTGCATAGCATTACCCATAGGTACACTGGCTTGCAAATCCACTGTGAATTTATTTTGTCAAGATAGCGCCAATAAAGTTCATGTATTATTTACTATTTGTGGTGGTCAGACAGTGCCTGATGTCATCGATAGAAGGTAACAGTGTGACTGGTGGATCCCGTGAATATTTTTCTGTTCTTGTTTTATTTTTCAAACTTTTCGTTGATATATGTATACACGAGCACGGGAAGTCTGGTTAATTTGCTTTCGTGTAACACGGAATAAAATGATTTAGTGGCCCATTACGCGGATAGGGGAATATTCGTTGGGTTGTCTCTCTCTCTCTCTCTCTCTCTCTCTCTCTCTCTCTCTCTCTCTCTCTCCCCCCCCTCTCCCCCTTTTTAAACCTTATCTCAGGTTTTTCCGTGGGTTTCATGGTAAATTCGATCGTAAACTTTCTCATCGTAATTAGCAGTAATGCCGTGGTTTGTCGAATCACCGTGAAAAGTTAATGGAGTCGATTTAACGGACTCAATGTAATGCGCGGGAATGCTCGGTAACGATGCGTTCCTTATACAGTAGTAAAGGCCGGATTAATTTTGTAGGTAGTCGATAAATGTTGGAATAATGGTGTTAAGCCTCGAGCGTCAGCCCTCTCATCTCTCCGGGGCGAAGACTCGTCAGAGTTCCGATAACCCGCAGAATCTGCTTTGTCGAACAGAAAAAGAGATGAGCAGTATTCGTGTAAAAATATCTCATCTCTTCTTGCTTTGACTTTATTTCGAAAATTGGCTTCGTGAAAATAACTTCCCTTGATGCTCGCCCCGTATCGCCCGATTCACTTCGCAGTCGCGATCGCAATCTTAGGGGTGAAAAAGTGGCGGAAAACTTGACGAGATGAACATCGTGAAATTCGTGCATCTTATGTTCGCTTGAATTTTAGGGGTTGTTCTCAAGGCTGCTTTCTAGACGCGTGAGGTTAACCCCCCCGGGGGCAGGGGGGGGGAGTGTGTCTGCAGGATTTTCACACTAATTTGAATTCTCCGGAGCTTAAATCTTAAGGGTGGATTCTTTGATTCTCTGTGAAATCGCGATTTCCCTTTGATTCCATAAACATTCTGCAAATCATATGTCTTTCTTTGTGTGGAAAAACAAATATACATATACATATATATATATACACCCGTGTACGACTGGGTGTATATAAATTGTATCAACGCGCATGGGAAGCAATAACCCTTATTGTCGCCGAGTCGTATTTACCATGTCTACGAGTTTTTTTTTATTTGTCGCGAATAAATCGATTCCATCTGGCTGGGTAATATTTGCATCCCCTAGTTGCATAAAGTTCCCTGGGGGTGTCATTTTTATATATATATATATATATATTTTTCATTACGCCTGATCTTTTAAATTCCAATGGGAGAACAAGTCGATAGGATTTTCCAGGGA
>NW_014333644.1:7795-18268 GCF_000341935.2 Cephus cinctus | reverse complement strand
GGGGGGGAGGGGGGGTTGGAAGGGTGGCGCGATGACGATCCGGCATTAAAAAATTGCAGCCGAGGGGAGAGGAACAGACGCACTTTCAAATTAGTAATTATTGACACGACATGGTACTGAGGGCTGGTAGCATCCCTCGGGTCGTACATACCTACAGGGGATGGACAAGTTCAGAGTGTGTATTCTCGTGCACGGGGATGGTGGTTTAATTATGAGATGAAAGCATACGCTATCCTTTATGGTGTATAACCTTTGGCCCAACGTAATAGTATATGTATTTACGTCGCGTTACGATTTATCTACCTTCGTAGAGAATCGGAATCAGTCATACAGGTATTACCAATTTTATATTCGATCTGGGCGTCTCTTTTATTTTCATGTCGATAAAAGTTGCACGAGTCTCGATTTATTCATGGTAGCCGTAGATTCTTTATTATCGTTTTTTAAAATGCTGGAAAAGTTACTGCGATGCTCTTTTACCTGTCCTTGCGGCGCCATTTTCCTAACCATAAAGCAGTGCGCGCATATTGTGTTTCTATATGGAAGATAGTCATTTGTATCCATCCGATAAAGGATAAAGGACCTTTCTTCGTTCGCGACCCTTAAGAAAACGCCTGGGGAATTCTTTCTTTGCATTTTGAACGGTTCCCTCTTATTTCTTTAGCCGGCGTAGAAAAGGACGGACAAAGAGGTCACGCGAAAGCGAACGAGAGAGGCTGAGAAACTCGAAGCAAAACCCTCGCATATTTTTTTGCGAATCTTTTACTTTGTTTCGTTTTTACAAAATTTTTTTTTCTTTTCTTTTTTTCTTTCTTTTATTCATTCATATTTTTCTTACATTTTCTTTGCTGATGGCTTTTTCACTACCAGACAATCCCTCGATTCGACGTACTTTTTCGTATTCATTTGAGGTGACGTTACATCTTAAGGAAGAATCTCGTGATAAAATCGTATTGAAAGCACAAAGGGATATAGGTATAGTGAAACTAGCATAGAAATTGTAAGGGAGTAATTTATGATGTAAATTCACGAGGTCAGTTGCAGATACTTTATGATATTATTAATATATTTAATTCTAGAGCTATAATGTGGGGTACATCGATACCCCAGTACCACTTTGAAAAATTTTATGATTTTTCGTTGACTTCTATGAGCTTGAATACATAGTCTTTTCGTTGTTATCTGTGTAACAAATTAATAGAGTTTGGAAATCTTCTCACTGCTGTGATAAGGGAAAGGGCACCAGAGAAGGTCGGGGGTACTCCCATACCCCAGTATACAGCTAATGGGTACACGCAGGATGGGTACAGTCGTAGGATTAATAACTGAAGCATATTGTTTGACGAATCTATGATCGAGTTGCGAATGGAATTCTGCTTTGAGGGGTCACCGTCTTATGGATCGGAACGGAAAGGAGTCCCCTGAATGTGTTATTGACGTTGCAATCCTGTTATGTCTGCAACAACGTACATTGGTATAGTATATTCAAAATACATGTCCACTATGGTTATTTTCGTTTTTCGATAATTTAGTCTTTTTTCAGGAGCAAATGACGTACCGTATGTGCATATTTCCCGTTACAAAGGGTTGTTCAATTGTTTTTGTTCTTTTTCAAGGACGTCGAGGTCGGGAAATATCACGTACCGTTTGGTTCCCTCGGTGGCATATCAATATCGCACGGTAACAGCCAGAGCGAAATATTCCGAATGCCTTTCAAGAATTTTAATGCGTCGGAGAAAGAATTTATTGCGACACAGAATGCGCCGTAATGGCGGAAATACGTATAAAAGTCGGGAAAAAAGGGAGCGCATTGTCGCCGTCTAATGGGCCGCTTCGGGCGACGCCGTTGCTCCGCCCTCTTCGAACCCCTCATCCTCTTGTCGCCCTCCACTCCCATTTCACCCCTTTTACTCACCTTTAACTCCAAAACACATTACCTTACCTTTCAACCCTATACCCATCCAATACTCGATAATACCACGTTTGACTCTTACTTTGACCTTTGACACGTTCTTGCCTACTACACAATACGTAAGTAGTCGACATGCAATGTATTGTGCTCAAACATGCGATGGATCCATACATCTCTATAGTGTATTAGACTCACGACCTGAAATTTAAAAAAAAATATCTGTGATAAGCCATTTTCATTTTTTTACAAGTATCACAAAATATAAGCATACACTAATTAAAGTAAGCTTCCGTCTAGGAGATGAATTATAAATATCTAGATAATTAATTTCGTGATTACAAAGGTCTAAGGAGAACAAGCTGCTTTTCCTAAGCAGGACCTTCGCACGGTTAGACTTTCAGCCAACGGATCGTAATAATCTCTAGATACAACGAGGGTAGTTTTATAAGATAAGAAAAGCAGGTAAGGCGATTCTCTGTGACATCGTTCGGATAATAAGAGGAAAGTTAGAAGATCAATAGGTCCGAGTATCCTTTTTCTAATGGTGCCGAGGCGTTCGCTCCAGATTCTTTATTCTGATCTCACGTGCGCCATTAAAGTAATCACGTACCGACTGTCGTTGGGCATGAGTGTGTGTGTGTGTATATATATACATATACACACCCGACATACCTTTCGTGGAAATTAATTTAGTTCTCGGATCACGTGACCTTTTTAGAGATTTCGAAATCCGGAGAAGCCGCTCCGGGCTCTCCAGAGTCCCAAAGGGATCTTCGAAGAGGTGGATAGGAAACTGTCTAGAGTCCTATCCCAGGGGAGATCGCTAGGAGGGTAGAAGGATGACTGAGTGGGTGGTTAAGGGTAGAAGGCAGTCGAAGCATGCGATTAAATATTAACCGTGTACTCAGCAGTAACACTATAGTAACGCCACAGACATGCCGACGTACACGGAGGAAATAACGGGGGACCATGGTATTGGCTTGCAGTCTAGACGTTCGGATCTTCTTAGGTAAACGGAATTCATTGGGAATGCGTCCAAGTCGCCCTTCCCGAAGAGAGCACGAGAATGGATGGGTTTAAAATAAAAATACACCGTCTCGGATAACACGTGGAACGTTCGAATAGGGGTGCTTTGAATTCCGATATATTCCAAGTTCGAAACTCCATTGTTGAGGGACATGAATTTTTAACTTTGAGTCACAGACTCGAAAGGTTTTAGACAAAAACGAACTACCCCGGAAAGGTCGTACGGCCAATTATTAAATAGGCCCCTGTAACGTGGAAACGAGGGACGAGCAAAGATGTAGGAGGGTTACATTTATATACATATAGGTACTTTGTATTATACAAGGGAAGATGGTAGAAAAAGACAACCAAGGTGTAGATTCTCATTTTACATATAGTAGGTACACATAAAATACTTATCTTTATGTGTGTACACACGGAAAACGACCCTTGCTGCATGTATTTCTTAATAATATATATATATACACACTGTATATATAGTTTGTATATTACTGTCTACGTATGGACTTGGTTACGTATACGCAGAATGATACGCATATACGTACAAGGGTAGAGGGTCGCTAAGTTTTCCGTTCGCTACCCCCTTTTTCTTCAAGTTACACGCTTATACTTGGTGGGTTGGGGGAGATTGCTATAGGGGGACGTGTCTGCCCGCGTGTGCCCCGAGGCATCGCCGTATCCCGGAACTGAAAGGTCTCCCCCCATTTCCTCTTTATTCTCCTCTCGTCAACCCTCGCCCTGTTTCTCATACAAGTTACACTCACTCCCTCGCCGGATACGCGTAGAGACCGGAAGGTTTATCTTATCTGCAACCCTTGTTGCACCCTGTCACACGTTGGTACACTTTTCCCTCGAGCTCGAAGACACGTCTACGTAAACACATCTAGAGTACTATAGCTACCCTAAGCAGAGAACTTTTCACTTTCACTCCCTCGGAGTCAAATGCTTTCAGAATATTTTTTGAAATGGTTCGTCAATTAGGGGTTGATAACACGTGATATTGACTCCTTCATATAGATAAAGAATATTGCTATCTGGGTAATGCTGTTTGTAAGGGATGAAAAATGGATACGGGGTGTCCCCGAATTGCCTTGCTAACGGGATACGGCGATGTTCGAGGGGGGGGGTTGGGGGGGGGGTGGTTACGCTGTAACTTAGCACGTAATTCATACCTGTAATATTTATATAAACTCATAATAATAACTTTGCGTTAATTTCCCATATGGAACGTTCATATAATTTTTACAAATGACTTCCCAAAGTATCACCAGTTCATTTACGGGCGACTATTGTTACTGCGATAGTCCACATTATTATTAGTTTGCACGAATTTCCGTGGGTTTCCCAAGTTAAATGAGTTTTGTTAGGCGGTTTGCCACGCGCGTACTACGGCCCACCCTACCTTCACGGGCGGCAGTATTCTCTTTGCCATCTGCGTTTCCAGAAAGGGTTTTCGGTCTCGTACCTCGCGGCGAGTCGCAAGCGTCGCGTCGTGCAAGCTGCGCCATTTTCCAGACAGGTTTGCGCATATGCTTAAAGAGAGCTTGAGAATTCCTGTATCCTATAATAACCTAACCTAACCTAGCCTGACGCGTTTATTCAGGTAAATAAGACGAGACGTAGCATTTCGTTATGCGCGAGGTGTTGCAGTTGCACAGGGTGAAATATACGTGTACCGTACACCGTCTGTACATTTATGGATTTCAGAAATGTAAAATCTTGGAATGCTGCACGATAAATGGATTCAGAGAAACGAATAGCAAAAGGATGCTATACTTCCAAGGGAAATCACTAATAATAATAGTGACGAAGAAGAGAAGATATATGATTATTTATTGGATACAGTGAGATTGCCGTTGTGATTTAACTATAGAATTCTATCAGTACGAAATGGTAAATATCGTTAAATATTATGAAACGCTCGAGGATATTTAACCGACAGCTATTTTTCACTTTTGCGATTCGTTGTCGTACAAAATGGTAAAATGAAATAAAACTTTTTCGCAATATTTTGCAATATTGTTTTTCAGTATGCGTTAACGTGCCATCTTACCGGTAATACTTTCTATTGAGAATACTATATGTATATCTGTAATGTACGATGGCGAGGAATTTGTTTTCCACTAGTCGTTCTTATTAACCCTTCTTGGCTAAGCGTTGCTGTTTTTATTAGCATTAGATCAAACTCATTTTTATTTTTTTACGTAATCTCTGAGGCTCAGACATGACGCTTCCAGTAAGTTTTTCTTGAATTTTGGGAAGGATCCTTCGTGAGTTAAAAACTTTGCTGATATCACCGGGTGGTTCTGCACTCTACGTATCGTAGTGCGTATCCGTGTATACATATAGGGATGCGCGTAGGGGATGGCGAACTTCATAGCAATTTATTAACTGGACGTACCACAGAGAGTTCAGATTCAATTTTGATATGACGTCTCCAATTGGTCCAATTGGTAACGCACGGAAATGGCTGCTTTGTGAATTAAAGGGGGGATGCATACATATGTAGTTATCTCATACACGTGATATTCATAGATACGTCGATCTCTACCCATACCTTGAATTTCTGAATGCTCCCCCTTGCTGTAACTCGAAGATTCGAAGATTTTCTTCGTACTCACCGCCAAAAGGGAAACGTCAGATCCATCAGGAAGATGCAGTTTTATTTACGATTGCGTCCCAAGGAACGTAACGTGATTTACTTGAAAACTTCAGGTTTCTATTTCTAGTCGTTTCTGTTTTGATGCAAGGGTAGATATCCTCTTTATTATGCGCATGAGAAAATCCGAGGCGGTTGTTCTAGATGGGTAGCCGGGTGAGAAATGTCTGATCCTCTCTTTTTTTTTTATTTATATTTTTTCCCCTCTCCATTGCAAATCCTCTTCTTGCCGTATAGCCCATTCGTACTAATATTCTGTGTTTTCAAGGATCGTTTTATCATAATGATTTATAATTGTGAGTGAAAAAGTACGTCGCAATCATGTATGAATTTTGAAAACTATTTCAATTTTTAAAATTTCTTTCTTTTTCGTTCGGTCATCGATTAAATTTTACGTGGCTATATACGCTCGTATGCACCAGTTGACACGAACGAATTTGAATGGGGAAAGTGAAAGATGCAAATATATATATGTATATACATGTAAAAAAGAAAGAAAAAACGTGCATAGGCAAGATCCTATACGTACCCGTACCTTACCTCAAGTTTTGCTCTTTGGCGAATTCATGCATTATTGAGATGATCCACCTCGTTTCCCTTGTAACGTCCTCTCATGGTCCCCAACAAACCACGAGACTCAAAATGCTTGAGATGGACCCCTGTCTCCCTTGCCAGCCCAACCCTTATCCCTTTCCCATAAATAAATGATGTATCCATTCCTACTGCCTAGAGAAGTTTTTGCTAAAAGATTCGATTTTAGGGGATGGACGACTTCATTTCGAATCCCCGACGCAACGTTACGTCCTTTTATGTTTCGAGGTCTTCGCTTTGAAAAGAGGAGATCCTCGTTGAAACCGTTTATATATTTCCTGAAAAGATAACACTGCGAATCTTCTCAAGAGAGGAAGATATGGAAGTTGAAGCAAAACGAAAAGAAAAGGGAATTCTGATATCCCACGTACTTTACGGTTGGGCGACCTTTAAACCCTCTGGGATAAATAAGAACAGAAGAAGAGGGTGGAAGAAAAATAGAAAGAAATCTGGAAACTGGCCGTTAAAACCGTGCAGTAGGTGGAATCTGTTAATTATTGCAATTACAGCGAAAGCCAAGGTCGTTGATCTCTTGGATGCTTATGGGAAAATCCATAAAAGTCAATTGGCCTTATACGCTGTGTATTTCCCAGGGGTGCGACAATACATCACGAGGACCTGTAACCAATAGAAACGTCGATAAGACGAATAAATCTATCAATTTGATAGATCGCGACGAGCCGTCATAAAACTACTGAATGCTTATCGTCTATATACCTATTTCTACTATTGCAATAAGAAGATCGAGAGACGATCTTTCTCTTTTTTTTTTCTTTCTTAGGGAAACGTGTGCGTGCATGTGGTATTATACGAAGATGAAACGAATGCGAAATAATCTCATGGCCATTCAGGATGGAATAGAAATATTTCATCTGCTAAATCTGTTAGTTATATATACATATATATACCGTGGAATTTTTGCTTGTCGAGATTGACCAATACGTGACTATTGAATTCATTGAAAAATTGCAAATAAAAAATATTCAATTATTTGCATTGCACGGAATAATGAAAAAGCAGTGTTTCATTGAAATTCTGAAGAATTTAATTTTTATTAATTTCTTTCTGACCTTTGACGATTAACTTCATTCTCTTTCTCTTTGCCCTTTAGCCATTTTATTTTATTTTTTTTTTTTCGATTCACCGTTACTTCACGTTTAAACCCCTCGTCTGTGTCCTGTGCGAATTAACGAGGCGCATAAATAGAGAAAAAAGAAGTTCAAGTGGGGGAAATGTCCTGCTGCTGAGAAAAAGGACTACTTAGTTGTTGAGTGATCTCTCGGGTTCACGAAGAGACAGTGGAGATAAAGGGAAAACCGGTATGAGAGTGCAGAAGGAAAATAATGAAAGACGGTGGACGATGATGGGAAAGAATGTGATGGAAAACATTGTTAATTTCCCTTGCAGATGCGAGTACCTCTTCTGCAACTCTTTTCATTTTATACCTAACCCCTGTTATCCTTGCTTCCACTCTTTCTTACTTCCTCAATTTACCTTTTTTATCCTCCTCGTAGAATTTCCACTTCCCGATAACACTGCAACTGCTCCCTTCGGTACGGCGATTAACTTAATATCCTCCTGCCAAAACTTCAGTCTGCAAAGCATATTGCACTGATTTCCTGATTTTCTGTAACTCTACTTTGCACTTTCAAGTGTTTCCTATCTACTTACTCATCGTTCAATCTCTTTACTTTGCTCTTGGCATACTTTTTATCGTGACCACGAGGTCCTTTGATAAAATTTATTTTTATCATTATTTTTTCAGTTTTATTTACTAAAGTTATGATATTGCGAGAGACGCAGGATAGAATTATAAAAGATAACTTTTCGCCTCTTCGGCGTTATTGGAATTAAATGAAGAATTGAGCAGAGTAGGAAAAAGATACTCTAGAAGGCAATGATTTTCATGTCCGTCTGCAAGTATCAGAAAGTTACGTGCGATACGACAGTCGAACGGGAGATGCAGAAATACAGTCTGTTCGCGGTGCATCTGAAGTGTCTAAAACCACGTACTTAGTGTACACAATAGGTAGCAGTTTGTCGCGATAATACTAACCGAACGTGAGTCCTCTATTCTAGCCGTTAAGCTCCATTATCACGCAATTTGACCGTAGCTTGGTGCACAGCGCTCTCTGGCGTCGCGACTGTGGAACTAAGAAGAAACAGGCCAATCTCGACAGCTGAGGACGCACATCTTAGAAATTGATACAATGCTTCGCCAGTCTAATGAAACATTTCCGCGGATGGTGTTGCCAACTGATTTTTTTCTTTCTTTTCATTGCGTCAAGTGAAACCGTCTAGACACATTCAGGGAATACCTTTATACTGCGGAACCCTCTGCAATTTAGCTCGACTCACGTGTATTTCATTCCTATCGCACTCGCATCCGTTACACTAGGTAAGTACATCTGTGTATACCATTACTATCTTCTTCCTTTTCCATCTCGCATTCTGTCTGCATGTTTTTCAACTGTTTTCCTTCTTTCCTCTTTTGTTTTCTTCTCTTTTTTCCTTCATTCAACAACCTCTCGAGGTAGAAACCATTTCCAACCTACTCTTTACACTCTTTGGAGTGTAAAACTGTTAGAGAGGCATCCCTTACCCAACGGACTCTTGCTGGACGTTCAAAAGCGTATAGAGTGGGGGATTGGAAGAGAAATACAGATAGATGCATAGGACAGGTTGATAGAAAGAGAGGAACGGAGTGAGTGCGGGGCCAGGACGTTGTCGGGGAAGTTCGGTGTGAACGAAATTGCAACTTTTTTTTCGTACGTGCATGCGTATTACATACATGCGCGTAGGGGTAGGTGGGGCCGAGCGATTACGCGTTAAACAAAAAAAATTCGCACAGTTTGTTCGAGTTCTTTTTTTACCGTCTCGCATGCGTTCGTCCTCTTTTATTATCTTTACGCTTCTCACGTGTTATTTTTGCTTTTTTTTTCGAGATAACGGGTAAACGGCTCAATTTTGAATTGCTAAATAAATGACAGATCGTGTAAAAAGCAGGGATTTTCTTGTCGCCATTTTTCCCTAAAGTTGAAACAGCGGAAAGGCCACGTAATGTTATTTCTATTGCAAACGTTATATTTCAAGATATATTATTTTTATATGAATAATAAATAAGAAAATTGCTCAGTCAATCTTTTTTCACACTAATGGTAAAAAGTAGGTAATTGCATAAAATTTTGACTAAAATCACACAGTACGTAACTTTATTGTAAATCGGCATCACGATCAACATCGTGTGTATCACGAGTCAACATGTTATCGTGACAATGAACTGAAATTAAAAGTGACGTTAATCGCAATCAACTTTTCAACAGTTACATACTTTTCCTCTTGCAAAGTTAGGTCAATTGAAAAGTCTGGCTGTCAAGTTCGCCTGTCAATTACGTTAGCGGATACGTTAAAGAAGAGCCACGTATTTTCTTCCACTTTTTATATTTCCCTTTGTTAACGATTCGCAGTGTTTAACGGAAGGGTTAAAAACCCGTAAAATCTACCCATTCTTTTTTCCATTTTTTTCTCCCCGCATCAATTACAACTCAGTGATTTCATTCAACCTCTCGACGGAAGAATCACCCCTTTCACTCTATTTTATTTCCTTCCGTGGCATTTCTTGTCTCATATTTTTTTTTAGCCCGACGCTTCTGGATCACATGGATTTTAGCATCGCATCACAATCGCTTCAGCAATTACGTTAAAGCCTCGAAAGTGTGAAGCGTTGTGGGGAACAGGGAAAAAAAATAAATGAAAAAGAAAAGAGAGTGAGAAAAATTTACGATACTCGGTGCGAACGCACCTTAATTTAAATTCGTGCTATTGCCATAGATGTGTAATAATATCTGAAAGCACAGGCATTATAGCAGTCGTGGCAGCACGTACTTGAAAGTGGCTGCTGAGTGACGCTAGGAAAACTCTCGAATTATTATTTTCCTTCAGTTTCTACTCTTTGTCCGTTTTCTCGCGTTTTCTTATTTCACGCGTTTATTTATATTTTCTTTGTCTGTACACCTTAACCGGATTCGTTTGTTTGCTTTAACCCTTTTGACCGTAGTATTCCGAGTTAATTGCCTCATTAATTACATGCTTAATTGCTTTTAGGGCGGTACAAACTTTGGATAATAATTTCGAACCTCGATTTTCCCAACACAATTTCCATACTCGACCTCAACTTTTTTTATTTGTTACTGCTCGTGCTTTCTTGTAATTCACGTTGACTTTCTTTTTGTCATTTCTCTCTCTCTCTCTCTCTCTCTCTCTCTCTCTCTCTCTCTCTCTCTCT
>NW_014333644.1:0-7710 GCF_000341935.2 Cephus cinctus | reverse complement strand
TCTCTGTCTCTCTGTCTCTCTGTCTCTCTGTCTCTCTCTCTCTCTCTCTCTCTCTCTCTCTCTCTCTCTCTCTCTCTCTCTCTGTTTTTCTCTCTCTCGCTCCTTTTCCACTGGGCAAATTGAAATCAGTGCAGATTTTTTTACGCGCTTACACGCATATCCGAGTGCTTTCACTGGTACGTTGGTTTGGTATGTTTGTTTTCTTTTACGGTCCGATCCTTTTGAATAGGAATGGATGTGTTATGTTGTTCACTTTTTTAACAATTTTTGAAATATTTTCCTCTGACGCTCTTTTTTTTCTAACTTTCCATCGGTCCTTTGTACGAGACTACCGCTATGGTTTCAATCAATAAAAAGTGTTTCCGGTATTAAATTTATATATAATGGAGTATATATTTCCAGTAACATTTTTTAAAATTTCAAAAAACATACCTACGTCGATTTTAATTTATCGTAAAGACCATTAACCCCACTTACGGTTAATACGTTAACTCCGATTAAAGCCCCGCATGGTGGAAACGTAGTTATCGGCTCACTCACAATCAGTTATTGACAGTTTAAGCCGCATTTAGCTTATATAAATATTTAGTGCAAATTTATTTATTTTTGATAGCTCTCCGGTAGCTGTGATATAAGTAGTTAATATATTGTATTAGTTTTGGCTGTTATCAAATATAAACCGTATTACGGAGTAAAAGCTTCAGGATTGGGATCAGGATTGGTCGGTTTATCTTTTATGTTTCGCGTATGGAAAAACCATATACATATGCGAAAAATGTATGTAGGTATATGTATTACTATATGAGAATATATATGTCCACATTTTATATCATACAACATACATGACAATATATTTTTACGATATACTCAGAATGGGATCGCCCTAATTCCTCATAATGTAGTAAATAGTAGTTTGTGACAATTTAACAATTATTGATCTCCATATTATCAACAATGTAACTAAAATTGAATATTACACTGGTTGGGTTTCTATTCCATTGACAAATAGTCACACGAAATAATACTTGAATTTGAGAGTAGAGCAAGCATCGCGGCGATCATTGCAGAAGAAAAGTTTGTGCAATTTGGGATAAAATGCTGAAATGACTTAATGAGTCTAGGAAATATGCAAGTGAGTATGTTGAGTGAGGCTGTTATTTAGTCAATCATGGTTATTGAGGACGCTGAATCCGAATTTGATATCAGATTTTTTTAAATTCAATGTGGCGAATCGAAGATTTAGGGTATGGTGTCAAATTTTATCTTAAACACCAAAAGATACAAACTTCCATTGAAATCCAACTATTTTTCGAATTTCCATCCGCCATATTGCAATTGTCATTTTCCATTTTGAAAATCTGGTTTCACGTCAGATTCGAATTCACTCCTAGCATCGAAATAATAGAGTATTCCTATTTCGATGAATACCCGGTATATTGTTCAATAGAAGAATATTTCCCACGTATTTTTGAGACAAGCGGAATGACGTATTCATTACTTAAAGAAATTGCATATTAAATTGTTAGGATAATGCAATGAAAAGTGATTAAAAAATTTCAAGATTTTTTATTAAGTATCCATAAGAATTTTATTCACTGTTACCACCTAGAAGCTAAGATATCTTTATAAAAGTATATCTATATAGTACAATTTCGTCTACCTTCTTTAATAGTATATCTTTAAACTAGATGGTAAATAATTTTGAAATTTCCCACGGACTATTAAAGCGTCTGCGAAGAACATATACAAAATTCAAATGCGTATCTTAGAAATGCCCTCATGATCGTACTACCTTAATTCCTCTGATTAAATTATAACTTGTAACAAATTTATAAATTCTAGAGTTTCGATTTAGTAATACATGAGGGCTAGACTCCAAAGTTTTGGGTTCTAAGTTACGGTTAGTAACCCTAATTAAGCTGCTTTTGATCAAACAAGTGATTCACATAGGGGAAACATTTTTCCTCGTAGTACTCTTCAAGTGTTACGCCAAGCGAACCCAAATTAAATGTTTTCTTTAACTTATATTTAAATTAAATTAAGTTATATTATTTCAAAGTTTAGTTTAAAAGAAATTTCTTTAAATAATTGGTTTTGTCACTAGGCATTTGTATTTTCATCATCGATTTTTAAAATCAATATCATTCGTACTTTTGTCTAATGATTTGAAATAGTGATCGTGACGTCATCGCAGTTTCACATGTCACTCCATCTTTAAGAATGGACGCTAGTACGTATGGGACGATTTAGGTCAAATTCTTTTGACTTTAGCCAAAGTTCAATTAGACCCAAGGGGTTGAAATCCCTTGTTGTTATAAATAGCATACTGTCGTTAATTATCGTTATCATTTGCTCCTTCGAAATGGGCTTTTTGTTAGTATACCTTTGACGAGGGCACAGCAATGATTAGGACAAAGGCTATGTGTTAGGAACTCTAGTAAAATCCATTACTAGTGGGTTGTGAAGTCACTTAGAAATTTGAATACACAATAGAAATCCGCCCTAACGCACTCACCGTGGCCGTAAGCGCGTAACCCATGAATTCTTTGTTACGATATGTATAACTAGAATGAAAAAAAAACAATGTCAGAATCTTTGGTATCGTCATAAATATACAAGCCCGGAATACGATATCTTTTTGCAGCGGCTGGGATCCGTAAATAATTCATCCCCGTGAACGTACCGATAGGAGATCAACGAAGAAAAAGATTTTCACCCTATAAATCTGGTGGCCGTCGTAGGAATTTCTTCCAATCTCTATGCTCTTCATATTTTTCTTTTCTTTCCTTTCCCACCTTTCCTATTGCCGTAGGGCTAGTATTAAAATTTATACAGCAAGCATCATAGGCGGGTACAGGAGGCAGAATTCGGTCAAAAGAGGCAGAATTCTGCCTTTCTCTCTTCCCTACGAAATAAGGCATTAGTAGAACTCTTATTGTTCTTCGTCCCTCCACGTTGAACAGTTATGACGCAGGCATATTACGTACGGCAGTTAGAAAGAGACTTTGGAAATAAAATACTTATACGTATGTATTTTGATAGGAGTTAAAAAAATGATATGCACCCTTTTATGAATGCATTACAGAATCCTATATAAGTATACATACGTATATGCGGTTCTTGCCTTACATTTGCCACCCTCGTGCAACCCCCGTACGTATATGAATCCTGCAGAAAGAAAACTACCCCTGCTACCCCACTACTATCTGCACTCGCAACTCCCGAAGCAGAACTAACGTAGTTTACGGGGTTGGTTCTCGTCTCTGCATGCTTTGCCGAAAACATTCCCCCTATATTTTCAGGAACCCCCATCGCCAACTATCACCACTACGTTCCGACTAGGAATACTTTTTTTTTCTTTTTCTTTTGAATCCACCCTCTAGGAGATTTCAGTTTTTCTCGCAGTTCGTTGTGCGACATAAATTCCCCGACTTTTTGAATCGTCCTTTACGAACGTCACTACCGGTTCCTTAGTCGCTTCGGTATTGAGGCTTTTTTCATTTTTTCTGTTTTTCCTTTTTTTTTCTGTACAGCATCTATCAAGACTCTTAGAATTTTTTTTTTCTCTTTACCATTCACGCGGCTTCCTCTCTACACCTCGCTATATTATCGAAGTTATTAAGATCAAGCCGCTTCGTGTTGTAAGGATAACCCTAAATTTGGTGTGATCGGAAAAACATTAAAATTTTGCCGCCATACCAAATTCAATGAAATGCACGATAAAAAATATTGGCTTATCCAATATATGCAAAGTGCACTCGGCAACTGGAATTATTACTTTTCCCTTTAGACGAAATTCCAAAAAGATTTTCCACCCTTAAGCCAAGGGCGAATTTCTCAAAAGTTTTTCGCAATTCGACACATTTCCCGGAGACGCGGTTACGTACAACTCTGGTTGGGGTCGGAGGGGGGTGGATTGGATTACCGTGAGGCCTTAGGGGATGCGAGGGTGAGTCAGTGGACGCAACGGGATGGTCTGGTGAGTTGCTTGGCCACGGTAAAAAGAGGGTAGTTTGAAGGTAGACGAATGAAAGTGTGCGGACAACGTGACACTCTTCGGTGGACTAGCTTTCTGCGAGATAAAGAGGGATGTATTTCGGGAAGGGGATGAAACATGAAAGAAGGAACAAACGAAGGACGAAGGGACGTATGAGGTAGGAAAGGAGAGAGAGAAGATTCTCTTGTACGTACTGGCATATCGCTATGGTTGATATATATAGCTACCTATCAACCCCCCTATACTTACTACCCCTTCTCGACCGAGGATAAACTGTGGGTTTCGCTGGGTGCCAAGCAGTGGGTATACGTACCGAAGAACTAGGTATTGCGCAGTGACGCAAACAAAAACCACCCCCAGTTGTGAAGGAGAGTCCCACGTCGGGACGCCGGCAGGGATGAACGCCGCTATCTCACCGCAAAACACATAAACTTGGCGGAACAGAAGGCAAGAAACTTAATTCACTGGAAAATACTCGACAGCTTAAGGGTAACCTCCCCATAACCTGTCTACGTATATATGTATATATACAATATGTATATTTAAGGGGTATACGTGACGACCATACCTTCTGACTATGATAAGCTTCCCCATTAGGTATAATTATAAAATACGCCATATGTCACTCGGATGGGTGTTCATGTAGAGGTACGAAAATTAGTTAAGAATATTCTACTATTTTATGAGTCAACAAGATTTCTTAATCATAAAATAAATTACCAGCTCGTCAGATACGGCTGGTTTGCAGATGATCTATAAAACGTATCATGATATTGTACACTGTTATATTTTATAGCTGAGCTTCGTTACCCAATTGGCTATGGCAGGTGTTCCGGCAAATTGGAGTATTAATAGGATATTGAGTAACTGAACTCGCTATAGCAAGGAAATACGTGACATACCTTTTACCGTGATATGTATAGTTTGGGTATGCCATGTATGATATCGCGTGCGCAATATAGGAAATGCACTAGAAATTTCCAGAGAAGTTCTCGAGCCGAAAATTAAACGAGTACTCCTTTCTCTATTATACACTGCATACCACCCTCCATCCTCCGTTCACCTCTTGCCAAAGGCAGTACCCATTCCAAAGTTTCTATTCAGTCTTAGTCTGTCTAATTCTCCCAGCGACTACTAACCTCGACCGTTTTACTATTCTGAACTTTATAACTGCCGCGTTTTCGAAACCCAACCGGAAGTACTCTTCTAATCTTTGTTCCGCTTCCATTAAACCTCTTAGGTAAAAGAAGAACGATTGTTAAATTTGTTCTTTCAGCTTTGGCTTCTGTGTTCGGATTCTATATGGAAATGAATTCGGTCGAGTGTCTGCTGTTTCTGGAAAACGCTCTACTGTCGATGCCGCAAGAAATACTGCTGACAAAATGCATTGAGTCTGCTACAAATTAGTCAAAATTTACAACCCTCTACTTCGGCCAAGTTGTGGTACACCTGGCAAAACATTATATAATTTATTAGCCAAGAGACTTCATACAGTGGTTGTTTCTGTAATCGCGGTCAGTGCTACTATAGCAGGGGAAGATTTCGGATTGGCGGAGAGAGGGTGGCAGGGGTCCGGGGATGGTTTCAAAGCTGGTGGCAGACTTCCTGTAATCAAGAGTCTCTACGTTTTTTGCTGGAAGTCAGGAGTTCCGAGTATTTCTAAGGGCGGGAAGTAAGAAACACGTTGACGTCGGAAGGCAGGGCTAAGTGTCAAGGAAACTTTGCGATAAGTACCATACCTACGTCGAGGAAATGTGTCGCTTCGGCAAATCTGATAAGAGGAACTAATTTAGGACGTTGGTTGGTAGAGAACGCATTTACACAATTTTCTTTGAACTTCTTGCCTTCAAGGTCATTCTATACCTTACGAAGTACACGATGCGCGGCTTGTCAGGAATTTTTGGAGATTAAGCTACCTAAGCCTGTGAGAAGTTTTTCACTTCTGTCAACTTTTTTCCTTTCCTTGGATCGTCTTCCCTGTCTCTTTCGACCAGAGCGTCACGACTGACGTCAAACTCGTACTCGATTTTCGATCGAACTTCTGACAACCCGTCAGGCGAAACCTAAGAAACTACTTCTGCTATTCCGTTTCTTGAGCCATGCGAGGATATACTTCGATTGCCTGAAATCTCTTTACCAACATTTATTCTTCAATCAATCTCACTCGTGGAGGGAAACGAAAAAAGTTTAAAAATAGTTTGCTTGGAAATATATATATTTATACATATATGCACTAATTTTATGTATCTCAGGATGGAAACAAAATCAATGACATTTTTTCAAGTACTACGAACCTCGCGTAATGTTTTAAGGGAATGTTAAATTAAACTTCCTTTTTGTCAAAGTGGAAACAAAAACCCAGCGGATTGCCGCTTCCTTGTTGCGTGCTAAGGTTTCCCGTTTGCACTTCCCATTCACCCATTTCCTAAAAATTATATTCATAACGATCAAGTGCATTTGGTATAAATAAAAAATAATTAATTAATAAACCACAATCCAACTGTGTCATCAAAGATTAACGATACTTGATACCTGAGCCAAGTTGCAAGCATTTTCATCTGCATCTGCAAGATCATCCCTCTCACAATCTATATCACTCACGGAACGATTAGAAAACTTTGAACATCTCAGAAATACATCGCAGTCAGTCAGCGTGATTTGAACTTGTCGCAGGGTGCCGTTATTTTCCTAGTGTAAAGAAACAATGGTGGTAATAATTAATATAAAAAGCTTCTCTGTGAGTAACGTAGGGCTTCAGAGTGCAATATGATGAAAATGCAAAAACAATGGGTAATAATATGAACCGAGATCAAACGAGATCAGGATGAGTAGAATGGTATAGAATATCTAAGACATGTCGAGGAATGGATACGTAAGGATAGGAGGATAGGAGGAGAGTAGGAAACGGATAGGAGGTTTGGCATCGCGAGCGATAAGGCGCTCCGAGTCAGGCTTTGCCCGACTTTCCTCGTCCGTCGCTTCGGCTTTTCGCAAAGCTTAGAATCGTTGCCATATGCATTCGCCTTTGCGTGTTCGAACTAAAGTCATCTATGACGCGCAGAGACAAGCGCGTTCGATAATTTTACTTTGAGCTACGTGAAGCATTTACATTTCATTTTGTATACTCGTACGTGAACGCTGCAAAGTGATTGATGTTCTATGATAATGAATATGGAATTTATAAGATAAAATGGTGGAATGTCAACTTTACTTGGCCGTGTCCGACGTCTGCTGTAATTATTACGTCATTGCCTTCGGATTGCAGAGCTATCTGTGAAATTGCCCAGGCACCCTCCTCACATTTGTCCATTGATGTATATTTGACTTCCTGAGAATGTGGGGTGCATATTCAAATTTGTGTTACTATTACATTGTTTTTTTAATATTTTAGGAAAACATTAGTTTAAACTAGTTGTATTTTTGAGATCTATTGTTTGGAAGGAGAATATATATAGAGGGTTGTTTGAGATTACTTGATTTTTGTGGCAGAACTAATATCAAATGTATGCCCCGAACGTATATTTATATGAAAAAGTAGAGTTTGACGAATTTTCTGAAATTTTGGAAAATTCTTATTAAAATTTGTAAAAAGCCTAGGACAATGACAAAAAAGTTAGTTAAGAGAAACGCAAAGAGTTGTAATAAGAGAAATTATAGAATCCAATCAATGCATGAAAAATAGAGTTTTCCTATCATATTGTACAAAAGTCACA
>NW_014333643.1:1057-1339 GCF_000341935.2 Cephus cinctus | reverse complement strand
TCTGGTACGATGACACGCCCGGTCATATGGACGATACAGCTGGCAAGAAGATGGGCCTCGCGAATAGGCAGGCATTCGTCGGTAAAGACAAGACGGTTGATCTGATTGGTCATTTACACTGCGATGTGTTTAACCAAGAAAAAGTTTTATTAAATGGTGTTGAGATCCGTTTACGGCTCGTACGTACGAGAGACGGTTTCTCCCTCCTGGACCCCGACAGCGCGTGTTCTTTACATATAACGGAGGCCACGCTCCTCGTTAGACGCGCCAAAATAAGCCCCG
>NW_014333643.1:0-940 GCF_000341935.2 Cephus cinctus | reverse complement strand
TTCTCCCTCATGGACCCCAACAACGCGTGTTCTTTACATATAACGGAGGCCACGCTCCTCGTTAGACGAGCCAAAATAAGCCCCGGTATTCTAATTGCTCATTCTAAAATGTTGTCTAAGACAACGGCAAAGTATCCGCTAACGCGTGTCGAGGTGAAGGCGCTGACAATGCACGCCGGTTTGCACGGTGGCACTATGGATAACGTGATTCTCGGCCAATTACCTAAGCGGATTATAATAGGTTTCGTCGATAACAAGGCCTTCAATGGCAACTATCAACTAAACCCGTTCAATTTCAAAAACTATCGTATTAATTTCTTGTCGCTGTACGTCGACGGTGTTCAAGTACCCTCGAAAGCACTGCAGATCGATTTCGGCAAATCTGCCCTTTACGTGGACGCGTATCACACCCTCTTCAGTGGCACGGGCATACACATCCTCAACGAGGGTAATTCGATATCTAGGAGCGCTTACGCAAACGGCTACTGTCTGTTCGTTTTCGATCTCACACCCGATCTCTCGGCAAATAGCAACACCCACTGGAACCTGATCAAGCACGGTAGTGTACGAATTGAGGTACGCTTCGACGAACCGCTTGCCACCACCGTGAACTGTATCGTATACGCAGAGTACGACAACGTTCTGGAGATCGACGCCTCGCGGCAGATCGTCGTAGATCACGGCGGCTAAATAATCGAAGAAAATACATAGGTCAGCAATTTGGGGTATGCGTCATCATCTTTTGTGCACTCGGTATCGCCTGTGATCCTCAGCATCGCCGTTAGTTTCTCGTTGAATGCCTTCGAGTTAGCATCATGACCATGGATTTTGTCATCGAGATTGAATACTTCAAAGACTCCGAGGGGCGTCTGGCGCCGAAGGAGATTGGCATCGTGGCTGTGGAAAGAAGATACATAGGCCACTGGATTGTTTCACCGCC
>NW_014333642.1:0-5893 GCF_000341935.2 Cephus cinctus | reverse complement strand
CCCTTATCATT
Source organism: Cephus cinctus (assembly GCF_000341935.2). Classification (NCBI taxonomy): domain Eukaryota; kingdom Metazoa; phylum Arthropoda; class Insecta; order Hymenoptera; family Cephidae; genus Cephus; species Cephus cinctus. The sequence goes on along the minus strand of NW_014333642.1, from coordinate 5,882 downwards.
GTACGAAATCCATCGTTTAATAGATATTTCGTCGAACAGTACGACGCACTGCCTTTCAAAACGGGACATGCTCCGCACAACCCCTGTAAATCTATTGATAACACCTTCGGAAATTCCAGTACTCATATTTAGTGCATTAACCTATTTGCGAATTGATCGTACTGATGGTAATTTAAAGCCCATGCGAATCAGTTTACGCCAATATCAGCCATCTTCCATTGCGCAATCCATTCTAACACCGCTTTCAACATATTGATACCGTTAACGTTCTGGCTACTCAGTGGACGCCGGATCGGATTGGCATCATATAACGTGCGGCTATTCAAAACATCGAACAAATCGTTCAATGTTTTGATAAACTGACCAAGCGCTAATGCTTGATCAGGATTCGCGACATCCGGCATCATAGATAACGTCAATAGCGCTGCGGACACTGAATTACTAAAAACTTGAGTAGCAAGTTTTACAGACATCTTATCAAACGGACCCGGATAAATATGTTTCAGCGACAGCTTCGGAACCGATCTTACCGATGCTGCCGAATCAACAGAATATAAGTTTTCCAAAGTGCGCCATGAAATAACATCATCACCAACGCGAATATCGGGCGGCCGTAGCCCAGTGGATAGGGTAGCGGATTCACGACCGAAAGGTTGGAGGTTCGCGCCCAGCTTCCAGCGGCATTCACCAATGGGTTTTCATATGAAAACTTAAGTGAGTATTTATACGGATTTCGCCCAACACTGTTCGGATTCGGTGTATAAACTTTGTAGGTCCCTCACGCTGAGTTGAAAAAGGCCCGTCTCGCAAGGTACATCGCCATCTAGTGTCGAACTTCCAACCTTGATTATTAGGACCAGTTACTGGCACATGTCCCCCATTGGGGATACAGCCATAAGGAAAGGAAGGAAGGAAGGAACGCGAATATCATGCTTCGAGAGAACGTTGCGGAAGGACTTGAGCAAGTGAGGTACATCGAACATGCAATATATCTTTGTACCCCTCACGAAAAAGTAAGGGGTCTCAGTTGTTATCCCAAGATCGCGAAAGAGTTTTTGATTTGGCCCACTTTGATCGCACGTGACTACTCTAATTTCCAGATTCAGTTTTAACAAGGCATTAATTACTGAATGTAGCAATTTGAAAAGTGTTTTGGCACATGTTGGTCCGAACGACAAATAGTAAGCTATTGGCATTTTCCACGAATATGTCAATCCACGAACCATGAAACTAATGCATGTGTAGCCCAATTCTGGCTTCTACCATGCTCCCCAAAATCTTCAAAACCCTCTGCAAAATCACCCTTATCATTGTACGAAATCCATCGTTTAATAGATATTTCGTCGAACAGTACGACGCACTGCCTTTCAAAACGGGACATGCTCCGCACAACCCCTGTAAATCTATTGATAACACCTTCGGAAATTCCAGTACTCATATTTAGTGCATTAACCTATTTGCGAATTGATCGTACTGATGGTAATTTAAAGCCCATGCGAATCATGGCTTTATACAATTTGGGGGATCTATAATACATAGCTAGAGATAATTCTTTTTCGCCCTCTTGCCACGATGAAACTTTTGTACCTAGTTTCATCTGCATGCGAATAAAAACAAAGGGAGCACCACTAACGTGCTTTGAAATTTCGGACAATAATTTTACTCGCCTTAATTTTACGGGCTTGACAGAAACTCTCCTGCGGAGTTGTAACCTAGTGTTGCTCAATTCGCGACGTTGGACTCTAAATCTGGAACACAATTTTTGTATTTCGACATTTTTTACTACTTTCACTGCAGCATCTGGACGAAGGGCTGAATTATCTGTGGTGTCAATTGGCAAACTACAACGCGAATTCGCCAAATCACTTTTCGCGGTTTCCGGAACAAAATTCAGTGATTCTACCGTTGTGTTCTCCGAGTGAACTAACAACGGCTCCGGAACGCTATTGATATGATGCAAATACGGAACAGATTGCGCATTTAAACGCCTCTTCTCCATACTCACGAACGCCTTGTCGGGGAAGTGCCTGGAACATATCCGTCTCTCCATCAGCTAATCGGTTGACAGGTCCATTTCGGCATATCCATTCAAGACATCTGGAAAGTTCACGCGTCACTTGAAACGCGTTTTTCTCGAAATTACTTGGTTCCAAATGGCCGACAGTTAATCTCCGGAACTACTTAACCGATTTTAATAAATCTTGGCGCGTTTTGTTTATTGACATGTCTTGTATGTCAAGTCATCACAATTTCAACAAAAAATGAAAATATAAAATTTTAGCAAGAAAGAAGTAGTGAGAAACGGGCCGTCCTTTTTTTTCCAAAAATTTGTATTTTGTAAAGGATTTTTTAGTAATGGAGATCAATTCAGCCCCTGGAAAGCAGATCGTCCTGAGCGCGCGGACCGACTTTGCCTAGTAGGTAAGAGAGGGGATACGCGTGCGTAGCAACGCGTTAATCTGACTCAAAATTTAAAAATCGCAATTAAACCGGTAATAATGGTCATATCAAGTTGATTCTAGCGTAGAAATTTTCGTCAGTCTTTGCCGCTTCTAACGAATGTAGTATCATGGCCTATTTTTCGAAACTTGAATGTACAAACAGTGCACGACATTTTCACAACTTTGAGCTCGAAAACGTCGCTATAAATTTTTCAATTGTCCATAACAACCAATATCCATCGCTTGTATGTACATTTAATTATACTATATCAAAAATTCAGCTCGATCGGATTAGATTTGTACAAATGACGAGCATATCTAATTTCCAGATTCTGTTTTAACAAGGCGTTAATTACTGAATGTAGCAATTTGAAAGTGTTTTGGCACATGTTGGTCCGGACGACAAATAGTATTCTAACGTTCGACCGAAGTCACGCCGCTATTACAGTTCCGCCGAACGCGCGCAACGTTGCGATTGTATTTTAGGTGACAGTTTTTTTTAGGCTTTTCAGGCTGCCGCAGATTCGCATTTATTTTAACGCTGACGAACAAATGAATGTCGTCATAAAAAAACACGAGAACTTGATACAATATACTTCAGAATACTCCAAGTAAATACGTGTACAACGTGTAAAAAAACACAGTAAAGGAATAATTACTGGAAAGCCTAAAAAAAAACTATTTTTCGCCTAAAATATAATATATACTTATGAACACGTTCGCTGCTTACAGCACACGACAATAAATGAAAAATATCAGCGAAAAAAGTGTATGTTAAAAAATAATAGCTATAAAACACTCTGGTTAAAGAGCAGCACAAAAAAACTCTAGAGCAAAAATGAAACTTGATCTAGATGTAAACTAAACAAGAAACACATATAATATGAGACAGTAAACCCGATGAAAAAGAAGCAGAAGATAGAATCGTTAGATGTGTCGTTTCAGGAGAGACTTTCCAAATAGATCACGAACGCGACGAGAGGTTTCGAGGTTTTATAAAACTGAGAGATAAACGAAGTTTACAAGTTCATTCAGTATTGCAAAAGCTCGAGAGAGTTCTTAAAGGTATTCAGCGAAGATATGAGTGCAAGAGAGAAAGAGACAAAGTTCCGATAGAGTCAAGTTAGGTTAAACTTCTTCAATGAGAAGAGAGTGTGCAACACAATCACTATTTTCACTGAAATCACCAGATTCAACACTAAGAATAAACAGAAATACACTACGAATTGTCGATCACTTTTGCGCACTAATAAGTTGTAACGACGAGTAGCGTTTCTCGCGTACACGTTCCAGACTGACTAGAGGGCGCGTCCAGAAAGACGTTAGCCCTCTAGTAGGCCCTCTAGTCGTTAATCTAGAGTTTTCCACTGAGCTCGATCGCTAATGATCTAGATATTCCAATTCTCACATTTTGTACATGAAAGTCGCATCTCTTGTAATGTTTCTATATACATATAATAAAATCAATGAAGATTCATTCATTTTTACAATCAATTTCATTCACGAGAGTGAATTGAAAAAATTAATTTTTTGCCAAACCGGCTCAATAGAAGAACAATCAAATAACTAATTTGGGCTGCCTTGATATTTCCGTTATCGTTGTACATGACAGCGAAAGTGTAAAAAACTTATTTATAAATTGCGCAAGCATTAGCGTTGAAGACTTTCGCGGTTATGAATAGAAGTTTACGTTAATTAAATAATATCCCACCGTTTTTTATTTAACTTTTTACATTAATTAGCAAGACCCATACCTTTCACGATTTTTTACAGGAAATCGGAAAAACCAAACGTTTCCTCCGTCGGGATACAACCTCCGGCAATCCTTGTACACGCATATATTGCGCCCAGTCATCCTGCCACTTCACAAAATACAAACTTTATTTAAAAACAAAGAGCACTTTTCTCCAGAAAACACGAGAAACACACTAGTCGAACGTCTAGATTCAACTGGCAAACTGTCATTCGCTGCTAGAAAGATCGCTCGAGATAAGACGAATTTAACGGCCAAGTCTCTACAATGTTGTAACTACTGCACGCGGCTTTGTCTCAAGTTGAATTTTTCGAAAAAAGAGTCACTGGTTCCAGGAAAAATCATCACTTCGTTTGGGAATATAACAAATAAATTTATATTTATCCATAAACTTCATCCCTTATGTTTTGTCAGGTAAATTAAATTTTTCTAAAACCTGCAATTAATATATATTATTCGTTATGGGGTTGTGCATATTTCATAATTTTGTGAATACTTTTTAAGAGTACAGATATGTAGTAGGAACAACAGACCAACCAACTAATTAAAAATCTAATTAAAAAAAATTAATTAAAAAAAATGGCTGGAAAATTCTCAGAAAATTTATTCTCAAAAAGACGATTAGCACAACTTTGTAGAACAGAAAGAGCTCTATCGAACGAATATTATACACTTTGTCAAACAGCAAAAAAAATTGTAAAACTATAGAAAATATAAAAATGCTGCAAAAATGTTGCTTTTTACCTCCTGGATATTCCATTTCTAAGCCACAAAAATAATAACAAAATAAATAACTCAAAAAGACGATTAGCACAGCTTTGTAGAACAGAAAGAGCTCTATCGAACGAATATTATATACTTTATCAAACAGCAAAGAAAATTGTAAAACTAAAGAAAATATAAAAATGCTACGAAAATGTTGCTTTTTACCTCCTGGATATTCCATTTCTAAGCCTCAAAAATAATAACAAATTAAATAACACAAAAAGACGCTTAGCACAGCTTTGTAGAACAAAAAGAGCTCTATCGAACGAATATTATACACTTTGTCAAACAGCAAAAAAAATGGTAAAACTAAAGAAAATATAAAAACGCTACGAACTTATTCCCCAACCCAATAATATCCGACAGTTTGCACTACTTCATTCTCACTCAAAATTACTGCTCAGAAAATTCGCACGCCTTTATCCTAACGCAGCCTGACTCGAAGTGGTGATGTGCAGATTTTCGGTCCTCGATGTTTTCCTCGGTGGGCCTTCAGAGCCTCGAGGATTGGGGGAGCTGCTCGGCTGAGAGGGCTACGCACTCCGACATTGGTCGGCAGTTCCGGCATGGCAGGGCATTGGTCGCTTCCATTGGCGGGCCTTCCAGGCCCTCGTGGCGGGTAGCACGATGCTGGCTGGCAATTCTCGTGGCTGGATCAACTGTTCCTCCTGCTCATGCCATCACTACTTTTCGTTGCCTCGGCAACGTAGCCACTCTCGCTGTCCTTCCTTTGTGTTTTAGAAGTGTTTTAAGAAGAATAAGAATGGTTCAATGTTCGAGAAACCTGTATGAAATGATGAAAAGCTATTTTGAAGATAGAAAGGTTATAGTGGGGACTAAATATAACCAGGTAGAAAAAGAAGTTAAAAAGGGCTGTCCCCAGGGATCAGTTGTTGGTCCAGAGATATGGAATATGGTGTTTG
>NW_014333641.1:321157-329566 GCF_000341935.2 Cephus cinctus | reverse complement strand
TGACTTCGTGTCATTTGACACCAACTGTTGATACAGAAGTCTCAAATACATTCGTATATATGTAAACCACACTTTTATATTCGAATTTGACACAAATTACACGTTTCACAAACAATCTTTTCTAACTACAGTAGCTTAAAAGAGACTTTCAAGTAATTTTGTTCACACGTCTGTCGCTCTCCTACTAGACAGGACAGGTAAAAAATACATTATAATTATAACTAACTCCGTTGTACATCACCAACAATTGTTATACAATAAAACATTGCTTTAAACATATTTTTTAGTTTATGAAATTATTTCAAAAAGCAGGTCCAAGGAAATCTCTTATCATGAAAATTATTCTCATAACGACGCTGCTGTTAACGGCCATAACTACAGCTTCTCTTCTGGATGGCAGAACAGCGATTGTTGACAACGCCACTACTACTAACTATAGATTGCCAAATAATTCACTCCCAATTTCATATTCTATCAGATTGATACCGTACATCATCGTAGACAATTTTACATTCGATGGAGAATCAACGATTGAACTTGAGGTTCTAAAATCAAGTTCTTCGATAACTCTTCACATACTAAATCTTACTATAGACGAGACTGCAACATCTTTGGTGTCCAGTGGTAATAAAAACCACAAAATAGCCAGTCATACTTACGATACCAAAAAACAATTTTTGATTTTGAAATTCGCCACCCATTTGCCAACTGGAAATTACACACTGTATTTGAAGTACGTTGGTAATTTACCCAGTAACATTTTGGAAGGTTTCTACAGATCCTCTTATACCAATGACAATGGTCAAACTGTGTACGTATATCATTACTGTATCTCAGTCTATATGTTTTATTAGAGCTATATTAGTTTGTACAATATGTTTCCAGCTGGTTGGCTACCACACAATTCGCACCAACCGCAGCACGCCGAGCTTTCCCCTGCTGGGATGAACCTGCACTCAAAGCTACCTTTACTATTTCTATTAAACACGATGTTAACTACACGGCGTTATCAAATATGCCAGTTGCCAATCAATCGGCAATCGACAAGACTGATAACAAATTATGGACAACTTTCAAAACAACACCCATTATGTCAACATACTTGGTGGCTTTTGTAGTTTCCGATTATGGATACGTTAGCAACGGGAACGAAAGATTCAGAGTTTGGTCTCGCAAAAATGCTCTTCGCGGTGCAAGTTATGCATTGACTCAAGGAGAGTCAGAGTTAAAACATTTAGAAAAATACACATCGATTCCGTTTGCTTTACCAAAAATGGATGAAATTTCTATCCCAGACTTTTTCTTCGGTGCTATGGAAAACTGGGGCTTGGTTACCTATAGGTAATATTATAAACGGTTGTTTATTATATAATTTCCACATAACTTCTATAATTAATACAGAGAATCAGAAATGCTATACGAAGACGGTGTAAATTCAACATTTACAAAACAAAATGTTGCAAAAATTATTTCTCATGAAATTACTCATCAATGGTTTGGAAATCTTGTCAGTCCATCCTGGTGGAAATATCTTTGGTTGAAGGAAGGCTTCGCAACTTATTTTGAATTTTACATCACGGATCAGGTACAATTCTTAAAAATTGTCCAAACTCATCATTTAACACTAAACCTACCAGAGCGGTCAAATAACCGCTTTTGAGATTTTAATCAAAATTGTTAAATTCCAGGTTTTTATTTTTCTTGAACTTACTGCACGACTATGCTAAATTCTGTATTAATTACAATCAACTGGAAAAGACTATAATGTTTATTTCAAAAGCGGTCGTTTGACAGCCATCGGTAGAAATAGGTATATATAATATGCCGGTAGGTTTAGTGTTAATTAATCATATTTAACTGCTTTAGGTCGAAAAAAATTGGCACTTAATGGACCAATTCATAGTGCGTTCTTTACAAGAGAATACCCTTATAGCAGATTCTTCCGACACCACACATCCCTTGAATCAGGATGCATCGACTCCGGAAGAAATTAAAGCACTTTTAGATACAATTACTTACCGCAGATTCTTCCGACACTACCCATCCTTTGAACCAGGATGTATCGACTCCAGAAGAAATTAGTGCACTTGTCGATTTCATTACCTATCAAAAAGGTACAATTGTTTTTGATAAATAATTGATTTACGATAACAATTATCAAATAACACTTCTCTATGCACGTAGGGGCTGCTGTGATTCACATGATGTCCAATTTCCTGACGCCCCCCATCTTTCGCGCTGGACTCACCAGATACTTAAATAATAAGTAAGTTTCTTAATTTTTAACCGAAAAAAAGTGGATCACAATTTGGATGATCCTGAGCTCTTTTCTCAATATTATTTACAGTGCCTATAAGGCGGTCACATCCGATGACCTGTGGAGCGCTTTACAAGAGGTATCTGACGAATATGAAATTCTGCCGCCTGAGATTTGCCTTAAAAAGGTGATGGACACTTGGGTCGAGCAGCCTGGATTTCCACTGATCACTGTCACCAGGGATTATAAAACTGGAAAAGCTAATATCAGTCAGGAACGATATTTTCAATCTGGTGCTAGTGGTGACGGTACCAGATGGTGGGTTCCTATCAGTTACACAACTCAGTCTGATCTAAACTTTTCATCAACATCGCCTCGCGAGTGGATCCCTCAAGCGAAAAATAATATAGTCCTAAACGGATTTAAGCCAACTGATTGGACCATTTTCAACATAAAAGAATCAGGTAAAATAACCCTTATCAACTTATACCAACGGATGTTGTATTAAATACAAAACTTACATGTGTTGATAACCTATTCGAAATCAATCAACAGGTTACTATCGTGTCAACTACGATAAAAAAAATTGGAAATTAATAACTAGTTATTTGGACAGTGACGATTATGTAAACATTCATCCCCTCAATCGTGCACAAATTATCGATGATTCTGGTAACTTGGCTCTTGCCAACCGTATCAACTTTTCTATATTTTTGGATATTTCGGTTTATATTCGTCGTGATATTGATTACGTTCCGTGGCGATCGATGTTGACCGTTAGTAGTTATTTGTATCAAAAATTAGCAAACACAAGAAGCTTCTCGTTATTCAAGGTACATATAGGACTGGGATTTACTTAGTGTTGAAGAACTTAATATAGTTTAATCAGTGATCATTCTAATTATAGAGATTTTTCGTGGAAAGTTCTGAAAAATCCATTGCTGCTGTCGGATATATCCAGCACGACAATGACGAACATCTTGTAAAGTTTCAAAGAATAAATATCATAACGTTTGCATGCTTATACGGCAGTGCAGAATGTAGATCCAATGCAACTGCAATACTGGCTGCATATTTAGAAGATCCAATTGCAAACCCGTAAGTTTTGACGTGATCTGTATAAGGATTTAATTCCACAAAAATCTTGTAATATCATTCATTTTAGGATATCGCCTGATTTGAGAGATTGGGTTTTTTCTTCTGGAATCAAGAATGCAAATGCAACTGTCTGGAACATGGTTTTAGATCTTTATGCAAAGAGCCCTTCTCTCACCGTAATTAATTATCTTGGTCTTTCCGAAGACGAAGAAATCTTGACAAACTACATGAAACTGGCAACAACAGATAATTCGACGATACTGAAGGAGCATGCATCTGATGCGTTCGCGTCCATTTATGATGGCAGCGGTGATAATATAAACTTCGCCTTGGACTACCTCATCGACAATTTCGACAAATTATATGAATTGTAATTAACTGTTTACTCCGTGTCTTCTTGACTTCTACATATAGAATTATACAAGCACAAACTGTTTACTTGTTGCAGCTGGGACCAACCAACAGATGAGATGATTAGGCATGTTTCTGCGTTTGGTAACCTCTTAACAACAAGAGAACAGCTCACGAAGGTTTTTATCGTCAACTATTATACAACCAGTAATTTTATATATATGGGATAGCAGGCATTACTTATTCTTTTTTTATTACTTTCAGTTGAAAGCTTTGGTGGAAAAGCACAGTGATGTATTCGGATCTGATGGACAAACTGCAATCGCCAATGCAGAATCTAACGTCAAATGGACTGATACTTACGAACCAGTTTTCTACGAATGGTTTACTAATTTCTACAAGCTGTAAGACGAAGAATCTACTTCCTGCACCGCTGTTAACGCTGACCGGCACTAACAGCTAGTAAAGGCCAAGAGTCACCGTGATTATAACCGATACTAGAGAAACATGCGTTACCTAGTATCATAATGTATCTAACTATGCAGTTGTCCCTTTTCGATGCAACGATTCCATGGATAAATTCACCGTCGAACGAAGGAGTTCCTAATCAAACCTCTTACGGAACAGTTATCCTTCTGGAGTCTTGGGTCAAAGATAGTAAAACTTTTAGTGGCTTCGTTTTCGAATCAGTGCTGACTAAAACAGCAACATCAGGAATCCACACTCGCTTCCGCAGCAGAGATAGAAACCACTTTAGTACTTTATCTTTTGATTGATGCAACTGAAATCATCTCATCAGCACGGAACATTCCAATAAATGATATTTCTGCATCACCGTTTTCATCGTTCTCCCCAGTCTTATCATTACGTACCGATAATTTTTTATTACCCTATCGAGTAGCCCCTTCACAACCATAACAGTCCATGTAAAATTTACACCAGTGCAGCTGCCAAGGATACCAACGTTGGCGCAGATTTGGCGCCCAAGATCGGCAGATCATTGGTTCAATGTAGTAATCATAACAACGGACCAATCTTCATCCGGCACTACTGGGAAATTACTGGGTTCACGAGACTTCGAAGAGTTGTCTTTCGACGTCGATCCAGTACCAAAGACTGAGCATTGGCGAAATACTGGCTATTATTTGCACTCGACACTTTCAACTCATATTTACGTTTTATTTAATTATATTTGACACAGGAAATGTGTATTATAACGTTAGACATTGACCAATCTCTCAGGTACTCCTGCAGTGAGAGCAAACTAGCTAGAAACAAACATCAAGGACAGTCCGATAGTGTCGAAACGGCCGGTAGACAGTAAAACTTCTCTCGAAAGTCAATCAGCTGAATATAATAGTATAATAACAATAAGGAGTGAGAAAAACGCAGCGATCTTCCTCAGAAACTTCAGTTTACGCCATTTCGGTTTCGATCTATTATCCTCGCTGTGACTCGTCAATTTTCACGTAGTGCCATAACAAGAGACTTGTGAGGAATTCCTTGAACCTGATGATGCACTGAAGATTGCAGCGATGATTACGAAATTCTCTGGGCTTTCATGAAATTATTGATTACATTTTGTGAGATGAAGATGAGAGCGAAGCGGTACCGTGTCTTGTTTTTATACAATAAAAAAACGGCTGTGTTCGAAATCACAATGCAATTTTGAATAACGTTCAGATTCATCATTGGACCAGTACTGGACCCATAATCTGCCAGCGCTGGACCAACTACAGACAAATGACAATTGATAATCATCGTAATGCCAACACTGTGCCGATTTTGAGCAGTTGACACCAGGCCGGAATTTTTACATGGGAAAGCTCTTAACAGCAGCTAGATTTTTTCGAAAGACCAATTGTCAGCAACAGGTTGTCCAGTTTGGAATAGAGTTTTTTAATTTGATCTGCCTCAGAAGTAGAGGCCTCAACACAATATTCTTTCGCTAATAAACTTAAACAGCTGAAGCTATTCATTACCGTTGTCAATACGTTGCCTCAGGAAAATATAAACGCGGACAAAAAGAAGGGTTCAGATATTGTTACTCATTCCGAGATTTTCAAAGAGCATGTAACAGCAAAACATGTTTTATGGAAATAATGCCTACAGTTGACATGCCTAATGCCTGACAGCTGTGGTGACACCTGTACTGACATATTCGAATGTAAACCCGGATTCAAGAACAAGAGCATGTAACAGCAAAACATGTTTTATGGAAATAATGCCTACAGTTGACATGCCTAATGCCTGACAGCTGTGGTGACACCTGTACTGACATATTCGAATATAAACCCGGATTCAAGAATAGAAAACTCAAACAATTGAACAGCAAACGTAACAATGTTTTGTGGCCTCACGTGACACGCCAGTTCCAAGCCCTTACAACCTGCCATTAGGCTGTAAATGTTCGTAAACTTTTATTTTCTTTATCACATAACTCATGTGAACAACAATATTAATATTATGTACCTACAAGTTGTACCACGCCTATTTTCAAGCACAGCGTGGCAATGTCAAACAGTATGTCCACTAACTGTAACACGTATTATGCACAGCGGTGAAACAATATACTCAGAGGATAGATTGATCACAACAATGCTAGAAAGTAAGCACAGATGCACGACTGTATTTTATCAGCAACGACAGCTAGCTCACATCTCCTGATTGGACACCAACTGTTGATACTGAAGTCTCAAATACGTATCATAATTATATGTACATATGAAATACTTTTACGAAAGAAATTAAAAAGAGCTACACGTGTCACAAACAAACTTTTCCAACTCCAATAGCATAAAAGAGACGTTCGGGTAATTTCGTTCACACGTATATCGTTCTCCTACTGGACAGAACAGGTAAAGAATACATTAGAATTATAACTATTTCGGTTTACATCGTCGATTATTATTATACAATAGAAACACTGCCTTAAACATACTTTTTAATTTATGGGATTATTTGAAAAAGCAGGTCCAAGGAAACCTCTTACCATGAAGATTCTTTTGATAACGACCCTGCTGTTAGCCGCCGTAACTACAGTTTCTCTTGCGGATGGCATTGAAGCGATTGTTGGCAATGCCAATGACACTAACTATAGATTGCCGAATAATTCAGTGCCAATTTCATATTCTATCAGATTGATACCGTATCTCGTAGACAATTTTACATTCGATGGAGAATCAACGATTGAACTTGAGATTCTAGAATCAAGTTCTTCGATAACTCTTCACATAGTAAATATAACTATAGACGAGAGTTCAACATCTGTGGTGTCCAATGATAATGTACACTACGATATAAACAATCATGCTTATGATAACACAAAATCCTTTTTAATTTTGAATTTCTCCACCGTTTTGCCAACTGGATTTTATACACTATATTTGAAGTATGTTGGTCTCATAATGTATTCGGATTTTGGTGGTCTCTATAGAACTTCTTATACCAAGGACGACGGTGAAACCGTGTACGTATATCATTATTTTATATTAGTCTGTATTACCTAAGAGACATATTAATTTGTACATTATGTTTCCAGCTGGTCGGCTGTCACACAATTTGAAACAAGTGTAGCGCGCCGAGCTTTCCCCTGCTGGGACGAACCTGCACTCAAAGCTACCTTTACCATTTCTATTAAACACGATGTTAACTACACGGCGTTATCAAATATGCCAGTTGCCAGTCAATCGGCAATCGACAAGACTGATAACAAATTATGGACGAATTTTGAAAGAACACCCATCATGTCTACATACTTGGTGGCTTATGCCGTTTTGGATAATGGATACATCAGTCACGGGGACGAAAGATTCAGAGTTTGGTCTCGCGAAGATGATCCTCGTGATACAAATTATGCATTGACTCAAGGGGAGTCGATGTTAAAATATTTAGAAGAATACACGACGATTCCGTATACTTTACCAAAAATGGATGAAATTTCTATACCGGACCCTTCCGTTACTACTTTTGAAAAATGGGGCTTGATTATCGGCAGGTAATATCATAAACGTTGGTTGATTATATAATTTCCTCTTAATTTTTATCATCAATTCAGAGAAGAAGAATTGCTATACGACGACAGCGTAGATAGGACAGTTACAAAACAAACTAACGCCCAAGTTAGTGCTAATGTAATGGCTCATCAATGGTTTGGAAATTTTGTCACTGCATCCTGGTGGAAGTATTTTTGGCTGAATGAAGGCTTCGGGGTTTATTTTCAATATTACGTCACGGACCAGGTAAAATTTTTAAAAACTGTCCAACTTCATCATTTAATTAATGATATTTAATTGCTTTAGGTGGAAGACAATTGGCGCTTTATGGAACAATTCGTAGTTCGTATTTCACAGGGAAGATCCTTTATTGCTGATTCTTCCGAAACCACTCGTCCCTTGAATCAGGATGTATCAACTTATGAAGAAATTAATGCACTTTACGATTCAATTACCTATGGCAAAGGTATAACTGTTTTTCAGAAATAATTGATTTACGAAAACAATTATCAAATAACGCTTCTCTATGCACGTAGCGGCTTCTGTGATTCACATGATGTCCAATTTCCTAACTCCCCAAGTCTTTCACGATGGACTCATCAGATACTTAAAGAATAAGTAAGTTTCTTAACTTTTAGCACATTTATGATGGTCCTGAGCTCATTTCTCAAAATTATTTACAGTGCCTATAAGGCGGTCACGCCCGAT